>NC_061117.1:48301580-48397190 GCF_002878395.1 Capsicum annuum
TGATATTGATAGTCCTACTCTGATGGCAAGGATAAGACGGCTCTCCCAAACGTGGGTTGTACATTGGACTCCATGTAGCTCACATAGTTTATGTCGGTTATAGGATCTCCCAGTGTGTGTGTGTTTCCTTGTGTCTATGGTGAATGGTGAAGTGATTTGAAAGTGGAATTGTGAAAGTTATTCTTTTGTAAGATTTAAATGATATTTATATTATGAGAATTGATATTCTTGATAAACTAAAAGTGATTGACAAATTATATGATGACTCACATGTGTTATTGTACTTATTTCATCCTCTCATGATTATGATGATTTTCTTCAGGCTATGTGAGTCTTTCATACATTCTGCATATTTCTTATATATATTTATGATGATGATGTTTATACAACTGCTTACACCCCCATATACTCGGTTCCTTTCCATGGTACTGACCCACATCTTCGGATGTGGGCTGCATTTTCTCGGAATGTAGGTTCAGGTGCTCAGTTCCAAGTTCGACAGTGATTCTTCGGCCACGCTGTTCTATATCCTCTATTGTGGTGAGTCCTCATGTTCCGAGGACGTGATGTCTGATGTTAGTTTCACAGAATTGTTTACATTTGATAACTGAGTATGAGTCAGTTGGGGCATGTCTCAATGGCTTGCTGGTTTTATTGATTTTCTTAGAGGCTTGTCAAACTAGTATAGATGTTGGGAGTTGACTAATAAGTTGTATTTTGTTATCTTTCTAAAATTCTTTTATTCTTGGATGATGATTACTCTGTTGATATTTGAGGGTTATTTATGGAAACCCCATTGATTTGTGTTGAACTGAATGAAAATGGCTCAAAGGGTTAGCTTGGGCTACTCGTAGCCTTAAGCACCTTGTGACGCTCCGGGATCCATTTTCCGAGGTGTTACAAACTTGGTATCAGAGCCTAAGGTTTTAAGGTGTCCTAGGGAGTCTGACAAGCCATGTTAAGTAGAGTCTTGATCATCGGTGTGTAGCGCGCCACATCTATGAGCAAGAGGTTACAAGACGTTTTTGGAAAAAGTGTGATTCTTTCTTTCAGAAGTCTATCGTGCTTAAAGTGTCTCTCTCTGCTATTGATCATACAATATAAAACAAAGATATCATGAGTAGTAACCTTACTCAGAGATCCTTTTCTAGGAATTAAAGTTGTGGCAATGATGTGAGCTAGAATTTGATGCTTGGAACATAATGACAAAGGTCCAACATTTGATAAATTTTTCTCAGGTTTGGCAACCACAACATTAGCATCCTCAATGATGACTTCAAACTTTTTGGGACAAGATCTATTCATAAAAGGGACCATATCAGAGAATTTTTTATCAAATACTTTCTCAAATAAAAAATCATTTAGAACAATTTTGGTTCCCAACACTAGAGTTTCAAGATATCCTTTATCCTTGGAGATACGGAGGTTAGCATAGAATATCAAATGTAGTCTTCAAAGACTTCTAATCTAAAAAGATAAAACAATAAGGAAAAATCTTGTGCCTCAAAACAAGGGACTAACATTACAATGAGATTTGTTTAGTTGATGGAGATTTATAACTCTATCAGGCACAATAAAATGACTCCTAAAAGTTACTAACTTCTCTAGATTGGAGGTGGTCCAAAACTTATTAATGTCTTCTAGAGGAAGGTTTTCAATAAAAAAAAGAGGGGGATTTTTCGCGAGAGGAGGTAGTATTGGAAAAGAATCATTTTGAGGGTTATATGAGTGAAAAGATTCTGTGATGGCTTCATCTGAGAAACCGACAATAAGAACTAATTCTTAGTTGTTGGAAAGGCAATCAACTAGAGTATTTTGAAGTTTAACCATGGATTTGGTTTTAGGCATGGGAAAAAGAATGAGGAGAGAGAAAGAAAAAGGGATTTTTATAAGGAGTTAAGAAAGAGGAATAAATGGTATGAATAGGGAGAAAGATGAACAAGGAAGTAAATGAAACTATGTGTTTAAATGAATAGGACAGAGAGAAAGAGTTGCAGGAATGGAGAAGAGAAAAAAAGCAAAGGGTACAAGTACATGCAATAAACTGGATGTGGTGAATCACTAGGTAGATATATAGGGTTAATAATGAGGGAAAAAATGTAAAAGAAAGGTAAGAAAATATCAGACTAAAAATAAGAGATTGAAAAATATTTTATGAGACACGGACTATGAAAATGTTAAAGAAAGTCATATTAGAAAAGATTGTGCAAAGATTATTTTTCATTAAAGCATTTAGTTCCAAGTTTTTGTCGGAGAAGACAACAATGATCCTTTAGTAATGGTTTTATAAGAATATCGACAATCTAATTTTATAATTTAACAAAATTTAACACAAAATCACCTCTTTCATAATGATCATAAATAAATTAATGTTTAATATCTATATGCGTTGCCCTTGAATGATGCACAGTGTATTTGATAAAATAATGGCACTATTATTATTATACTTAATTGGCACAGATTAGAGTAATAAATCAAAGTTAAGTATTTGATGCATTACCCATAATATCTGAGTACCACAAGTACCAATGGTTAAATATTCAACTTTGGTGGTTAATAAGGTTACTAAGCTTTGTTTCTTACTGTTCCATTAGATTAGGGCATTTCCAAGAATTTGACATATCCCGCTAGTATTTTTCGATAAGTTTTATCACCAACAAAGTCAATATCTGAATAGCTAATTAAATCAAGGTTTGAGGAGTGTGGTTACCATATTCTAATATCCTAAGGCTCTATGAGATAGCAAATGATGCGTTTGATAGTAGTCATGCGAGACTCCTTAGGAGACAACTGAAACTTCACATATTTGCAAACGCTAAACATAATATTTGGTCAACTCTTAGTCAAGTAAAGTAGAGATCCAATCACTCCTCTGTAAGTATTTTCATCAACATCTTTCCCAGATATATTTGAGTCAAGATTTTTTGAGGGACTCATAAGAGTTCTGAAGGCTTTTTCTTTTTCAATTCCAAAATTTTCAATGAGATTCTTTGTGTATTTTGTTTGACTGAAGAGTGTAACTCTTGGGGTTTGCTTTATTTGAAGTCCCAAGAAGAATGTGAGTTCCCCATAAGGCTCATTTCAAATTCTCCTTTCATAAGACTTACAAAATTTTTGTACAAGGAGGTGTTCGGACTACCTAATATAATATCATCCATATAGATTTGTACAATAAGCAAACTTGAGTCCAAATTTTGAGTAAAAAGAGTAGTATCTATTTTTTCACTCTGAAAGCTATTACATAAGAGAAAAGTACTTAATCTCTCACACCAAGCTATTGGAGCTTGTTTGACACCATAGAGTGCTTTCGAGAGTTTGAAAACATGGTTTGGACAATTTGTATTTTCAATCCCTTATTTAAAAAAATACTTCTTCACTATTAAAACAATTTATAAAAGAACTTTTGACATACATTTGATATAATTTAAAATGTTTAAAAGTGGCAAATGCTAAAAGAATTCAAATTGATTCCAACGTTGCTACAGAAGCGAAGGTTTCATTATAGTCAATACCTTCCTGCTGAGAGTAGCCTTGAGCTACCAGCCTGGCCTTATTTCTAATGACCTTAACTTCTTTATTTACTTTATTTCTGTAGACCCCTCATTCAAGCTGGTCCAGTTCTTCTTTAACAGATTTAACCCATGACTTTTCTTTAAAGGCCTCATCAACCTTTTCAGGTTCAATTTAAGACACAAGTGCTACTAATGCTTGTTTTCTTAGAAAAACCCTTGTCTACATCTAGTCATTTGGATTTCCAATGATAAATTCATTGTAAAAATCTGCACTATTCCTCCATTCTCTTGGAACATTTGGTTTTGATGATTTAATAATAGGAGCTAACTGTGGTTGGGTTGTAGTCGACTCAGTGTCAGCTTGCTCAGGTGTTCTGTTTGGAGTAGCTTTAGGCTAATAGTTATTTACCTATTCCTCATCAAAACTCAAGCTTATAGAAATGAGATTAGATTCATGAAATACTATATGCATAGATTTTTTGGCACACAATATTCATTTATTTTAAGGTCTATAGGCACAACTAGTAGGAGAATTACCAAGAAATATACCTTCATCACTTCATGGATCAAAATTTTCTCAAGCTATTCTTACCATTGTTGTAGATGAAATAGTTGCATCCAAAGGGATGAAAAAAGTTGGTGTTAGGCTACTTTCTCCTCCACAGTTCATAATGTGTCTTCATAAGAATCGGTCTGATGAGACACCTATTGAGAATATGACATGCCGTGCTTACTACTTCTACCTAGAAGTAATAAGGTAAATTTTGTTCTAGAAGCATGGATTTTGCAGTCTCATGGTCAGATCTATTTTATTGTTCGACCATGCCATTTTGTTGAGTATATCAAGGAGAGAAGAAGTTCTGAGGATATCCATATTGAGCACAATACTCCTCAAAAGCTTTATTTTTGAATTCTCCTCCATGATCGTATTGACGTAAGTGATGAAGTACCCTACTTTTCCTTTTACTTTTCTAAAAAAGAACTTAAAATTAGTGAATGCTTCATGCTTATTAGCTAGAATCATTACCTAGGTAAAGAAAGAATAATCATCAATTATAACAAATACATATTTTTTCCACTAATACTTGTATTCTTGGTGGGGCCAAACAGATCCATGTGGATTGTTTAAAGGGTTTGGTAGTGCTGACCATGTCTTTGACATTAAAATGCACTCGAGACTATTTACCAAGTCCGTAGACATCACAGATGTGATCCTTTTTAAATTTATTTTTTGCAGACAGTTTACCAATTCTAATCGAGAGATGTATTGAATGTCATGCATTCTGGAATGCCCAATTTTTCTGTGCCAGAACCAGGTGTCACTGGATTTTACAATAAGACATGTCAGAGTAGCAAATTAGGATTATTTAGGACATAAATATTATCAACACGATCACCAATAAGAGTGATTTTTCTTTTTTCATGCTTGATAGAGAAATTTTAAACTCTGAATAATACTCTGAATCCTACATCACACAGTCTTCTGATGTTCAAAAGATTTTTTTTGAGTTCATCCATGAGATACCTTCAATGAGTTCACAGGAGGTGCTGAGTTTCACAAAACCAACTCCTATGACTTCTCCATTAGCATTATCACCAAATCTAATTGAACCACCTTCAAATTTATTTAGAGATCAAAAGTTTTATTTCTTTTTAATCATGTGTCTTAAACATCCTCTATCTATTACCCACATTTGTTTCTTGTAGTTCTCGCAAACATGTTCTTGCAAAATAAGAAAATTAATTTTTCAGTTACACAAATGGTCTTGGGTCCTTGTGGGTTAGATGTATATCCTTTGGGCATCCAAATTAACAATCCTTTAGATTATTGTCTATAGTTTTGTGATGTGTTCCCTCTTTCTCCATAGGTGTAGCAAACCGGTCCATAAAAAGAGAAGAAGTTTCTAGCAGAATTGAAAGAGTCTAATGAAGAAGTTGATTTAGTGTTAACAAAATTTGATTTGACAGAACATTGACTTGATGATTTTATAATGTTGTGTAATTGGATTTTCACATCATCAAGTTCTTCTTGAAGCAAATCAATTTCAATTCTACTTGCTTCAAGTTGAATTTGCTAGTTCCTTTTTTCTTTTTCAAGCTTTCATTTTAATTGTGTAGAAAAATTTTCTTTTCTTGAGCAATTTTATTGTATTCATCAATAGTATTTTAAAGCTCCTCAGTAATCATGTAAATAGTGATTGAATGAGATTGCAATTATGATAGTCAAAAGGTCTTACCTCTCTAGATTCACCTATTGCCATGAAGCACCTATTAGTTATATCTGTGTCATCTTAAGTCTCATCTTCATCACTCAAGGCTCTAAAGTTCTTATTTTTCTTCGATGATCTTCTTCTTAATTCTGGATAGTTTTATTTGATATGTCCCAGTTTACAACAATGATAGCAGCAATCACCGCTTCTTGTGAATTCACTACTTTTGTAACCATGAGGTCTTTACTACTTTTTTCTTAGAATTTGTCTTACCCCACAATTTATAAGAGTCATTCCTTTGTTGTTATATCTATCATGTGCTCTTTTTCTCCTGAGGTTATGGCATTAAAGGCTACAAGATTTTTCTTCCCTTCCTGACTGTACCTATTTATGTGATTTTGTTCATAAGTAATAAGGTTACCTCATAGTTTGTCATAGGTCATGTTTTGAAGATCCCCATTTTGTAGAATGGCATCTTTCGTTTCCCATTATTTTGGGAGACTCCTTAAAAGATTCTTAAATGAAAGCTATTTAAGTAGAGTATCGCTAGATATTTTATCTCACAAATAATTTTGCTGAATCGTGTAAACATTGATTCCACACCTTTATTTTCTTCCATTTTGATAAGCTCGTATTCATTGACTAAAGCACCGATCCTTGCTTCCTCAACTTTGGTAGTACCTTTGTAGGTTTTCTTTGATTTTTCCCATATTTATTTTTCTATTGGTAGATAGATATCTTGTCATACTCTGCTCTGCTAACTCCACAGTAAAGTAGGCTTATAGCAATACGTTATGTTGTTTAGTGATTTCAAAGTTTTCAAAATCATCCAAGTCAAGGCTGCTTGATTATTTTTCCTTCTGTTTGTCTTTGTTCTTGATTTGTATTATAGGTTTAGGTACCTTCTTGATTACTACCCCATCTTGAAAGTCATTTTGTAGAATGATAATTTTAATCTATTCTTTCAATTCGAGTAGTGTTGTACATTGAAGTAAGGTGGTTTTGTTCATGTGCACCTATCTTATAAATTTGGTAGTTGTCTATTTGATCTTTAATCATGTGCTATTAAGCAAAACTTAATGGTAAGACCTGCTCTATTACCAGTTGAAATTAAAGATGAGCAATGGGGTAGGGGTGAATTAAAATCTTTTTCTGAGTCGACCGATCAATCTTGACAGTCAACTCACTTGCAGGTTAGTATAGTTAATAAAATAGAATAAAACTAAATGCATAAATGAAAGAGTAAGAAAGAATACAAATATTTATACTTATGTGTATCACCAATGTGGTGTCTAGTCAAGTCCTCTTAGGTTTCAAGGGTTTCCTTTAGAGCTTCAACGTTGAGAATAGAGTTACAATAGTTTAAATAATTTTTGATTCTTAATATGCAATGTAGATCTTGTGACATATCCTACTGGCATAACTAAACTAACTCTATCTTTTTCTTTTAGTAACTATTCTTAATCATGAATTTGATTAGATTCTTTGATTGAGGGCTCATACAATTATCACGTCTATATAAAATATGTCCTTATATTAAGATATGCTATTTTTTTTGTGTAGTGAGGAGTCATATCCATACATTCTCATATCAGATATGTCTATGTAATTGATACGATCCTTTTACTTATTTGAAGGTACTAACATCCCCTGGTAAGGCTAATTTCTTCTTTGATTGTTCTCCAAAATTTGCTCCTTCTATATACATCTTATGGTTACATATTTTGCTATCTTTTCCATACTTGATTTGATTCTTTCTATAAGTGCCCATGATCTCTACTGATTGCATTTGATCTTGAGATGTTTCAAATTTGATCATCTTTAAGATTTAGACCTACATGTTTATTTTTTTAGTTTGTTATTAGTAAATCATTAAGTAATTATAGGAGTCTAACCCCTTTTTCTTCACAAACAAGACATGCACACCCTAAGGTGATACACTAGGTTTGATAAATCCTTATCCAACAACTCCTGCAATTGATCCTTCCATTCCTTCAAATTTGTTGGAACCATCCTATAAAGAGAAATATAAATGGACTTAGAGCCCATCTCAACATCAATAGAAAAGTCATGGGGTCATACCAGACAAATCCATAGGGAAAACACCCAAGAACTCATGAACAATTTGAAAAAAAATCCAAAGAAGGAGGTGAAGCAACACTAGTATAATGAATATGATCTAAATAAGAAAAATCACCCCCTCTCAAACAAGTGGAGAGACTGAAGAAAAGATATAACTCTCTTGGGACCTGAATGAAATACACCCTTCCAAGATATCCTTGGCCACACCCTGTGAACCTAAAGTCACGGTCTTAGCATAATAATCTAGGACACCATGTTAAGGAGCCAACCAATCGAGACCAAAGATGACTTCAAAATCCACCATATCTAAGACAAGAAGATCCACCCAAGTCTCATGGCCTAAAAAAGTCACAACACAAGATCGGTGCACTTGATCCACCACAAAGAGTCTCCTACAGGGGTGGATACACAAATAGGCATAGCAAGAGGCTCGCTGGCTTAGTGAAAACCTAAAGAAAAATACACAGACACATAGGATAAATTCGACCCCAAATCAAATAACATAGATGTAGATTTGAAAGTAACAGGGACGATATCTATGATAACAGTATCAGATACCTCGATATCTTTCCTAGCAAGTATAAATAACACTGATTGCATCCACCACCTGACTGAGTAGTTTTGCAACTACCACCAGGGGCATAACTATCTCTTCTTATCACACCTCTACCACTCATAAATAATATAGAAGTAGCTTTGAAAACATGGAAGGGACAATCTTTTGCTAAATGATCAATATCATTACACACATAGCAAACTCTATGGCCCGACTCAATGAAAAGAGGCATGACTAAACTAGGCCGACCACCTGAACTTGCTAAAACAAAAAATCCACTACCTGAACTCTGTAAGGGTTCCTACAATGGTATACCATAAAAGCCACAAAAGCTTAGAAAATCTACCTTGACGAGTGTTACCTTTAAACTCGCCCTGAAGGCATACCTTCTTGGCGCCTCCCTGGGACGCTCAAAGAATCATCTCAGTCATCTTAACACGATCCATAATACTCTAAAATGATGCCCTATACACTACCATCTGAGTCATAGTAAGATGAATTAAAATATATAATCCCTTCACAAACTTTTGAATCTTCTCAGACTTGGTGGCAATACTGGCATGAGCATATCTAGACAAAGGATGGCAATGTGCCCATACTCCATAATAGTTATGAAGCCCTATTCCAAGTAATCAAACTTATCTCTCATTTGATTCATCAAACTGAAAGGTACAAACCTATCCAAAAAAGCTTTAGTAAATTAATCCAGAGTCATCTACGGCAAACTAAGAGGTCGGCAACCAACAAGTGACCTCCACTAATCTCTAGTTGTATTTTTCAACTGATAAGTAGTATAATCAACCCCACGTGAATCAAGCGAACCAAGTTTATTCAAATTCTCATGATAATCTCAAGAACTCATACACATCCTCGCCTACAACACTATTGAACCTAAAAGGAGCTAAATGAGTGAATCTCTTAATCCTATTCTGATCCTTAGAAGACATAATTTCACTCACAATAATAGGAAGCGTAGTAAATATGGCTAGCTAAGAACCCATCTAAGGAGGTAACATAGATGAAGGATAAACTTCTAACCTTAAAATACCATACTCAGATACAGGCGCTGAAGGAGGAACAATACTTGGAGTCTGTAGACTGCCATAAGTTAACGTCAAAATCAATTAAAACATTCAAAAATGGCATCTACGTATCCAAAAGAAGGCTAACAATACCCATATTACCCATATTTAGTCTAGATCTAAAACAGTTTTAAAAAATAAGTTTAAAGAAAAAAAGGGTAAAACTAAAATTTTGTTACAAAAACACATTCCCCAAGGTTATAGGAGTCTATAGGAGAAAGCCTATGCAAATTGGAAGGTCCAAATAAAAGAAAAATCCTTTTTGAACTATACCAACAACCCCCTAATTTTTAATTTTGAAATCATGATTGAAAGTTAATTTTGATGATAAAATCAATGAAAAATAATAGAAATAAGGTTTTGGAGCTTACTTGTAACACTCCACATTTTGGGCTAAAAATCAAACTATTGTTTCTACGTGTATAAACCTGAATCCAATTATTTCTATATAAATATAAGTGTCATGACTATTTACCTAGTGTGTAAAGTGGTTTTGAGGTGAAGAATGTTCATAGAAAATACTTATGGAGTTTAGAACTTTTGATTTGACCAAATTTTGGCATTTGATCCTACAAGGGTTAACTTAACGTGTATAACTTTTGGAATATACAAAAGTTTGGAGCTCAATACCCACCAAACTATAAATAATTGTTTCCTCTTTCCAACGCATCCAATTTTGCCTTAATTCTATACTCGAGCAAAAAATTATGAGCATTTTTGTGTGAAATCAATGAGGGTCCGCATTTCGATGTGGCACGGACCTTGTGCTCAGCGATTTTGCAATGACATGAACCTATGTCTAGAAATGCTAAAACCCATATTTCACTTCAGTTTTTTTAGGGTAAACTGGTCATTTATGACCTAAACTATCCTATAACTGATAATAATGTGAATTCATTATCCCATAACCCCAAAACATACAAAATGCATAATCCCCCTTTTCCCAAATCCTCAAGAACAACAATTGAGGGTTTTCTCTCCCAAAAATTCAATTACCAAGGCTTCTAATTCAAGTTTCTTATCCATGATTCCTTGATAATTTCATCATTAAGGATATGGGAAAAAAATTCAAGTGTCCATATTAATTCCAAGCTTGGTTTCAAGCTTCAAAGTTGTGGATTCAAGCTTTTACCCGAATTACTTCTGTCAAAAGGACATGTTACTCTTCTTCATCTATTATTTTGTAAAAACATGTGTTTTAAATAGTTATTCATGAGTTTTTTATGTTGGTTTTAAGAGATGATTAAGGGTATTTAATGCTTGTTTTTCAAAAATATTTCCCATGGTTTACATATGATTGTTCATGCTTTATTCATGGTTTTGATCTTGTAGGGTGTATGGATATGGCGAATAAACTAGGGGATTCTGATTTCCCCTAATTTGTGAATATTGACCATTGAAGTGATAATGACCGCAACCCCATATTGTGAAATTGATTTTGAATATGAAAAGTATGCATATTAAACTACTCTAGAACTATTGCAGAATGATTTTGAAGTAAACATTATGGTGTTATGTAATTCCCTTAGCTAATGTATAATTGAACCAAAGGGGTTATGAATTTCCCCAAGTGATGAAAATTGGTTTGGTATATTGAAGTTACCTTTAAAGTATAGTTGGTATGACGATAACAATAATGTATTCCTAAATGTGTATTATGGTTAAACGAATGGGAATATGTGATGAATGTTTTAATGGGTCTTAAAAGAGGGTTGTGTATCTAGGTTGTGAAATTAGAGGTCCTGAAGGACCAATACTGGAAACCGTGTTTGCTAATATGGGGGTCTAAATGGCCTGGGGTTTGAGTCCCCTTTCTTAAGATCGGGTGGTTTGAGTCCCCCTTTTTTTTTATTATTGGGAGGTTCGAGTCTTCCATATGACATTACATGATCGGGTACTTAAGTTACCTTAAGTATATGATTGGGAGGTTCGAGTCCCCCGTGCATATATATAAGATTATTCTCTAGTTCGTGTGGCTACATGCACTAGGACCTGACTAGGGGTGAGAGTTGGGACCAATATAGCCCTGGGTATAATTATATGATGGTTGAGCTACATAATCCAGGCTAATGTTTTAAAGTGCATGTTAAGCCTTATTCCCTGTCCCAATATATGATATATATATATGTATGTATGTATGTATGTATGTATGTATGCGTGTGTGTATGTGTGTGTGTATAATATGTGTATATCCATTGGATTCTGAATGTTTTGAACTATTAATCATGACATTATTTAATACCTTACCTGAGTTATATGCGAGCGCTCAACCCGCTAACTATCTCTAGATGTTGTATCCCCTTGCAATGCAGGCTATGGAAATAATTTTGTTTTCTTGCACAGTGATAGGTGATCGTTGGATAAGTTCATGAGTTATCTTAAAGTGGTGAGCTTTAACATTTCAAAAGATCTCATTTCATGATTTGGTTTCCTTATGTTATATACCTTTTTTGGGTCTTGTTTTGGCTATTCATCGAGGGCATGTACCGATATAAATTAATTTAGTTATGTTTAGAAGCTTTGTGGATTACTGTGGACTTGGGATTGGCTGTTGAATTCTTAGACTTCTTTTGAGTCATACTTTTGTATCTTGTTTTATGTTTGGAATTCTGTTGCTATACTTATATTATGTATCGTTTGACTAGACAAATGTGGTAGTCTCCAATCCTTGTTGGAGTTGAGATACCCATCATGGCTAGACCGTGGTTTGGGTCATGAAAAAGTTGGTATCAGAGCCTAGGTTCATAGTCAATTGGGTGTCCATAAATCCAAGTTAGGTAGAGTCATTTTTATGGTTGTGTAGCGCGCCACACTTATAAGGAAGAGGCTATGAGGCATTTCGGAAATGTTTCTCATTCTTTCATACTTTAGATCATGTAATTGTGTTGTCCATATGGAACTTATACAACTTCCTTCTTTGCTCTAATCTTGGTGGTGATGTCGATTTATTGAGGTGGTACAAGTACAACTAATAATGTGGTCCTTTTTAAACTAGTTATAAAAAGTTGTAAAATAGCACAAGGACTTGAAAGAAGTCCATTAGTGCATTAAGGTTTATTGATTCAAGTGTGTACCTCTAACTTCATGAACCGTGCTTTGCATCTCATGGTAAAATGTGTAATTTGTCCCTTTCAAGAACTTTATTGCAGATGTCTCACTTAAGGGAAAAAACTTGTGTCCAAATGCTGGGATAGTATTTCTGCCCTAGAGCTAGTATAAATTGGGGTGTTATGACCTATGAGTAGTCAGGTGATCCCGAGGTTAGTGATATGAAGTCTTATAATTAGAAGTCAAAGTAAGGGCAACTTCTTAGTGAAAAAGAGAAAGTTATAATTGCATGACCTTTATGTAAGTGTTGGGGTTGGTACGCCCTTATGGTAATTAGTAAAAGAGAGTGGTTAGATACAATATTTTCATATTTAGTTGAAATAATAAAGGAGCTTTTGAGGACTAGATATGGTAGTAGTAAAGTAAATCATAGGTTGTGAATGGAAGGATGGGTTGGCTAATAATTTATTAATTTGGTATTTACTTAGGGGAGGCCTTATAAATAGGGACTTAATGATGTTTATAGAATTTTGAAGGTGCTATGTATGCTAGGGTAAGTGGATATGATGTGAGGGAGGTGAATTTTCTATAGACCATAACGGGTTATATAATAAAATTAACATCGACTATCTTTATTAGGAGGTTTTAACACAAAGGATCCCTTGATTTTTATCTAGTAGTTGTGAGTTAGTTTAGTAGGTGAGGAGATATGTAGTAAATTTTAAGGTGTAGTGGTAACATTGTGAAGAAGAATGTTCTTGTGGGCCATACTTAAGTTAAATAAGGAATTTAGGTTGCTTTCTCTATTTGATAGATTAGTATATTATGTGGAATATTTCATTTATGGTACATAATTGTTGCAAGACACTAAATTTGATCTTTAGATGTTAATTGTGGTGATAAGAATGTTAGCTTAAGAATTGTGATAAAATATTTTTGGGAGTGAATTATTAGGCTTGTTATAATGTGTGAAAGATCCTAGGTTGATGACTTATGAAATATTAGAGTGGGTAATTTTAATATATGCATGAGGTCTGATGTTGAAGTAGAAATTGTGGCTAAATCATTAGATGGATAAGAGCCTTAGGTTATAAGAATAGTGTACTTAGTATTGAGTTATGAGTGCCATGTATACCTAGCTTATGTCCTTAAATTTGTTAGTATGGAGAAGTTTAGGGAGTTGTTATATGGTGTTATGTAGAGCTGAAATGAGGGAGAAGTAGATAGAGTATCAGAACTCTTGGTATAGTTTAAAAGTTTTATCAAGTTATGAGGTTACGATATTAGAGGTTTGATGCTAGTATTCTAAAGAGTTGGAAATGGAGTGTTAAGTGCTTAGAAACATGGATGTATATGTTAGTGAAAATATTAGTTATAAGGCGATGACTTTGGAGGTTGGGGGAAGTTAAGATTAGTATCCCTAAAGGGGGTGTCCTAAAAAGAATTTAGTGTTTTCATATTAAAGTTGTCAAGGGGTGTTTGGTGTTCTCATGTGGAGTATTGAGCTAATAGATTTAGTGAGGGGATATAGTATAAATATTAGGATAGTGACCCTTGAGCTAAGGGGGAGATGAAGCAAATCTTGAATTTTCTCATGCTGGTGAGTTTCAGGGATGAGTCATGATAAATCTATTCTTTCTCTAGCGAATTCCTCAAATTTAAATTTAAGAGGTCATTCTACAAACATCTTACGTATACAAATGGTGTCTATGCCCAAATTTTTAGTTCTCTATACAATCTATATCCATGTTTCGTCCCTCTAATTATGATCTAAAGGTTTTGATGTGTGAATCCCTTCGTGCTTATTGGATCATATCTTACGTCACAGATCCCACCTTGAGTAGTGAAATAAATATATGTTATAATTGACTATTGTCACTTCTATTTTTGAAATCTTGTACTCTAGTACCTCAGTTACTCTCCTTATGTCAGCATGATAGTGGTTATGGAAGCATAGTAATGCTCTAGATTAGAGAGTGAATGATCTTTGTTATAAAATTTTGGTATGGCTACTCGAACTAAGGTTATAGATGAAGCGGTAGGAGTAAGATGAAACTTTTTTCATGTGAAATATCTAGGAGGAAAATACATGGTGAAAAAAAATCTATATGAAGCTGATAAATGTTATTGGGCTTTTGGTGGGGAGATTCGTAAAGGGGGTGTAGTAAAGATAGGCTTGAATGTTGTGATTTATAGATACATAAACCATTATGTTATGTGGTTAGTACTCCTTATTAAGGCATGATGTTGTTTGATTGTAGTAGTAATACAGAGTAGTGCTCTTTTATAGATGTGAAGTATGAAGCCCTGCGTTCGTATCATTCACTACTCGGTGAACAAGCCTAATCCAGTATGAAGCCCTGCGTTCGTATCATTCACTACTCTGTTGGGTTAGGTTGTACCTAAAGCCTTGAACAAGTGATGATACTGGGTTCGTATCTTGCTCTCGATCTCCCAAGTAGCCTCCTCTTCTCGGTGATTCCTCCATTGAACCTTAACGACTGAAATCTCTCTAGAGTGCAACCACCTGACATTACTAGCTAATATGAGCATCGGCTCCTCCAAGAAGTTCAACCGCTCATCCAATAGAACTGTGTCCCATCGAAGCACATAAGATACATCCATAATGTATTGATGCAACACAGAAACATGGAAAATCAAATGAACAATAGCAAAATTTGGGGGCAAGGCTAACTCATATGTCACTTTTCCAACTGTGCGAAGGATCTCAGAGGTTCCAATATATCTGTGGTTGAGCTTGACTTTTCTCTCGAAACTCATCACACCCTTCATGGGAAATAAATGGAGAAATTCCTTGTCACCAACTCAAAATTTCAAGGCATGAATTCTACAGTCTTCTGAATCGCCCTGACTCTATCCAACAATTCCTGAATCAAGTCAGTACCATAGGGTCGGAGGTCTCAGACTAACCAATCAAAGAATGACATTTTTTATCATATAAGGCCTCAAATGGAACCATATCAATAGACAAATGGTAGCTATTATTATATGAAAACTAGCCAAAGCTAAGTGCTGCCCCACTGACCGCCAAATCCATAACATAGGCTCAACATATATCCTCAAGAACCTAAATAGTCTACTCCGACTGCCTATTAATCTGAGGGTGGAAGGCAATAATAAGATCCACCTGAGTACCCAACTCCGTTTGAAATACTCTACAAAAATCTAGAAGTGAACACTGAGCCATGATAGATATAGGCACACCATGCAAAAGAACTATCTCATGAACATAGATATGGGCTAACATCTCAGAACTAAAGGACATCTGAATAGGAATGAAATATGCCGATTTTGTCAACCGATCTATAATAACCCAAATACCATCGAAACCATGAGAAGTAAGGGGCAGCCTCCCGATAAAGTCTATAGTGATCCGCTCCCACTTTCACTCGAGAGTAGGCAATCTTTGAATCATACTGCTAGGACTCTAATTCTCAGCCTTCACCTTACAACATAGGCAATAAGGTACAAAGTCTGCCACATTTCTCTTCAAACCACTCTACAATCAATGCTACGTCCAATCTCTATACATCTTAGTTATAACAAGGTGATAACATATCTAGAGTTATAAGCCTCATACAGAATCGATGGAATCAAATCTCCAACCCTCAGAATGCAGATGTAGTCATCTAATATCAAAACACCATAAGAATAAATGGTATCCCTCTTGGACTCACCACTCAACACCAGATCATAGATAATTCAAAGTGTTAGATTCTTAAAATAATGACTCTGAATATGCTCAAATAAAGTAGATCTCGTGTTAAAACTAGCAACAATACTCCTGGGGTCAGAAATATCAAGTCGCACCATCAATATGGATAAGGACTAGATTTGTCATGCCAATGCCTCTGAGAAAATGAGATAGAATCCAAACTACCCATACTCGACACCTTCTGGCTCAAGGCATCTGCTATCATGTTTTTCCTGAATAATATAAGATAGATATTCCATAATCCTTATACAAATCCATCGAACTAAGATGCCTAGAATTAAACTCTCTCAGGGGTGTAAGATGATAAAGGCTATGATGATCAATGATGATCTCACTATGCACATCATACTGAGATCGATGATGATCTCAGTTTGCACCTTTAGCTACCTCGATGCATAAGAAATTACTCAATCGTGTTGCATTATAACATAACCCAAACTAATATCAAAAGAATCACTATATATGATGAATCCCCAACCCTCAACAAGAAGAGAAAATATAGGGTTGAAGTGAGAAATCCCTTTAGATTCCCAAAGCTCGAGTCACATTCCTTAGACCATAAAAAAAGAATCTCCTTCTGAGTCAATGTAATACCCCAAAAAACCCAAACCAACATTAGAGCCATGTACCAAGCTCATGCATAGTACATCATGGTTCTTTTATAGTTTTATGAGTAATTTATATGTATATTAAGGCTTCAAATAACTCCCATCTATCAGACGAATTAAAACATTCCTTACCGATTGAATTCTTGAGAAGGATATTGGTATAGTCAATTTCAAATGAGCATATCTCTCATTATACTTGCAATTTTTGAGATCATGACCTATCAACATATAGATAATTGAATTAGCTTTCCAACTATATCAATTTCTCCTAAATCCGATATTGGACCAAAGAGTTATCCCCATTTTATTCCAGCATGTCAAGCTGAAAAGTGGTGATGACGTTTCTGACGGGCTATCATGTTTCTGAAGACCTTTTTGACGATGTCGTCACATTTTGATGACATTGTCACATTTTGACGACATCTTCACATTCTTATGACATCGTCAGCCCTGGGCAGAAAATCAAGAATTTGGACCCCTTTTGTGACGACCATTCGTGATAGCCCTATCACGGACCTGACGGACTGTCACAGATGGCATCAAGTGTATTTTTTTAGTAATTTGAGGGCATTTTTGCAAGGGTATTTTGGTCATTTCCTTCACCTTCCAAGACTTATAACCCTAAAGAGGCATAATTTTTCTCATTTTTCTTCAGTTAAGCTTCTTTAAAACCCTCTCTTATACTCTCACCCATAAGATTAGGGTTTCCATCAAACTCATCTCTCAAAAGCAAGATTTAAGCCTTTTTCGAAGATAATCTATAATTAAGTTTCCCAATCTAAGAACTCTCCAGCAAATCATCAGGGTTTCCTTTCTAAGGTATGCGTGTGTTCATTCATGAACTCCTTTAGTCCATGAAGTTCAAGAACCCTTTTTTTTTTCTAAAACTATATATTATGGTTTTCATGCTATGAATGGATTGTTGATCATGTTTATGTGTTGAATGATGCGAAGATAGAATCTTTATGTGTTATTATGATTCTATGACATCATATGAGTTGAAAACATGTAAGTTTGATTATTTATGATGAGTAATTGTATGATTTACATCTATGCCTAAGTTGTGCATGTAAGGTGTTTGATAAAATACCTAAGAGACTAGAAATATCCATTATAGCTAAATTGTGACTAAGTGAAGGATTCATGATAGTCCTCTATGATCCAATGCCATCCATGTTGATAATGTGTCTTGTGAACACTGTTGGATTACTCATGAACTAGTCTTATGGAATTATGCTATGCTTCCTTGAAAAACCCACTCATGTACAAGATTTAGAATACCCATGTACTTCATGAAATTCCCAAGTTATGATATTATGGATTGTGGTTGTAATATTTAATGAGCATGCTATTGAAAGCTATGAAAGTATATACATGTATGAAATTCCCTTCCATGAAATAGATTATTGAGAACCATTCTTAGTATGAAATCCCTTATTTATGATATTATGGATTATGGACTCTACTCTTATGATCAAGTCAGTCATGTGTGTCAGTTTTCTTCCATCGATTCCTATCTCAGTAGTTCAGTATTCTCAGTAATCTCAGTGCTTAGTAACCTCAGTAATCACAGTAAATCTTAGTAACTTCAGTACTCTTAATCAGTCCTCAGAACTTATTATATTATGTCCGTTATTGAAATCCAGTAAATTCATTTTTAGCTCTGCTAAACAATACCACAAGTATCAGTTTAGTTAATCAGTATCAGTTCAGCAAATCAGTCTAGTTAAGTTATTTAGTTTAGCCCAGTTATTCAGTTCAGTGTCTTTCAGATGGGAGTAGGATTCAACATCGAGCGAACCTACGGATGGGGACACACTCGTTAGAATAGGACTGAGATCCCTAGAAGCAATCCCTAAGTTCCAAAACTACGTTGCCAACGTAGGTACAAGTTGTCACCCGTTAGCATATTTATATGTATAGGACTGATCCCAGGAGTCACCCGTTAGATTAGGACTGACTCTACAGCAGATGTATTTATTGGTGGTGACCCTTCTAGTCAGGGCAGAGATTGGAACCCAGTCAGCTTAGATTGGGGCATGTCGGTTAGATGAACATATCCCACAGTTTCAGTTATAGAATCAGGGCTTTCAGACATAGTTAACTCAGCTTAGTAGTACAGATTCAGTACTGTTAGATAAAGTCAATGCTTATCATTATAAATAGACTTCAAGATCACCCATTAACTAGGAATGATCTCAACTATGATTAATCAGTATCAGAATCATTAGATTTAAAGATCACCCGCTAGGTAGGAATGATATTAGACTAAGTCAAATCATCCTTATTATCAGTATACTCATGATTACCCGCTAGATAGGTGTGATCTCAGATTTAGTTACTCCAAGTAGAACAGAACTCAGATAGTTCCATCAGAACTTAGATTGTCAGATACAGTTGCTCAGTATCGGTTATATCAATTAGTCTAATCATTATATTTATACCAGCTATATCAGTTGTCATAGCTCACGTTACCAATATTCAATTTTAGGACTGTTAGACACAGTCATTCAAACCAGTTCTTCATAATTTAAACTATCAGAAATTGTCAATAATCTATTTAGTACCTTAGTAATAGTAAAGTCATGTCGTCAGCATTCAGACTCAGTAGTCAGCATCATCACGAGTTTAGTTATAGTTGTTTATGCATGTATGTATTCTCATGTTCATATTAGTTAGCATTGTTCATGCATATAACCCTTTGCATTTAGCCTACCTCACTCGTATACTCAGTACATTCGACGTACTGATGCATTTGAGCTATGGTGCTTTCTCTTATGTTACACCATGGTTTAGAGGCACGAGCTCTAGATCAGCAATAGCATTCCAGTGTTCAGAGTTTGCAATGAGTCCTTCTTATTCGAAGACGATATGATTATTGCTACATTTACTATTCAGTTACTAGATGGAGTTAGTTAGAGCCATGTTCCTTCAACTCCTTATTTAGTTCAGTTAGAGGCTTTTAGACTAGATGTCAAATTAGATATTCAGATCTCATTATTTTCAGTATTTAGGACTTGTTTTGGTATTGTTATACCTTTTTCAGATATTTTGTTATCAGACGTTTATTCAGTTCGAACTTTATGGCCTTTCATGTTCATGTTTCTATATTTTATAATATATTATGCAGTATACAGGTACAGATATCAGTCATGGGTTAGTTTGTGGTCCTTTGGGGTCATGAGCACCGTGTAGCATTTCGGTTCAGAAAATTGGGGTGTTACAAACTTGGTATCAGAGCCTAAGGTTCAATAGACTCCTAGGAAGTCTGAAATCCGCATCTAGTAGAGTCATGTACATACGTGTGTTGTGCACCACACTTATGTGTAGGAGGCTATGAGATATTTTAAGAACAGTTTCCCTTCTTTTAGTATTTGTGTTGTGCCAGTGAGTATAATCTCATTCTAATCCATTTCTCCCTTTCTTCTATAGACATGCCTCCTAAAAGAAGAAATAGGAATCAGTCAGCCCCTCAGCCCGAAGACCCTTTGGGTGATCATGTTTCTCATGAGGAGTTCAGGGCCGCATTCACCACTCTTGCTTAGTCAGTCGCTGCCCAGAATGAATGACCAGCTATCGTTCTGGCCAACCTAGTGGCCAATTCCGCTGTATCTAGAATTTGGGACTTCACCCGAATGAATCCTCCTTCCTTCACAGGGTCTAAGTCAGATGAGGACCTGCAAGAATTCCTAGATTAGGTTCAGAAGGTGATAGATGTTATGGGGGTTACTACTATTCAGAGTGCTAAGTTAGCCGTATACGAATTACAGGATATTTCTCATACTTGGTACAAGCAGTGGAAGTAAAAAAGGTTAGATGATGCAGGCCCTATAGAGTGGGAGGAGTTTGCCTCAACTTTCCTTGATAGATTCTTTCCACTAGAGATTAAAGAAGCTAAGGTACTAGAGTTCATCAACCTCAGGTAGAGCAGTATGACAGTAAAAGAGTATTCTCTCAAGTTTACTCAATTAGCCAGATATGCCCGTCATGTGGTTGTAGACGGTAGAGCTAAGATGAGTAAGTTCATGTCAGGGGTGAATGATAGTATGGTGAATGAGTGTAGATCTATTATGTTGAATAGTGATATGACTTTAGCCAAACTTATGACACAGGCTCAGCAGATACAAGAGCAGAAGATTAGAATGAGAGAGAGACAAAGTAAGAGAGCAAGGACAGATAGTTTCAGCTTTGCTCAGCCTAAGTCACAGGGTGGTAACCGTTCTCTGTATAGTCAAAAATTTTCAGTCCCAGCTCTATCTTCAGCTAGTGTACCAACACCTAAGTACAGAAATGACTGTTATGATAGAGCGCCAGGATCTGAGGCCCAGGGTAGTAAAAATAAAAGTCTTACTTATCCGCTTTGCGAAGAGTGTGGTAAGAATCATCTAGGTGCATGTCAGGCAGGCAGTGATGTATGCTTTGGGTGTGGCAATCCAGGCCACAGGATGTGAGAGTGTAGAGTTCTAGGACAGAGAGGTAAGGAGTTTTGTCAGCAAGGTACCAAGAGCGGTCAACATTAGAATAGACTTTATTTACTCCAGACCCGTCATGATCTAGAAAGTTTCCCTGACTTAGATTCGGGTATGTTACTAGTCTTTCATGTTCATAGTATGCATTGTTAGATCTCTTTCTCTCATTTGAGCATATGTTTCAGCATGAGTTAGCTAGTAAATCCAGCAAGTCAGTTTACCAATCGAGCAATCAAATTTTTATAGCTTGTTTTCTCATCCTTGCATCTATTCATGCTATCCAAAATCTCAGAGAATGTAACTATTTCAAGGTAGAACCTCCTAGTAGTTGCAAGTTCAATTCATCTCATGCATCATGCATTAGTTTTAGACTCCTAAAGTTTAGTTATAATCTAGTTCGTAGATGCCCTGTACATCACCCAATATCTCCGTAAGGTAAGCATTCTTAGAGGGACATAGCATCCCAAGGGGGGGATACCCCATTTTCTCTTAACGATCTCATGCCTTAGATCCTTTAATTTCTCCTTGCATAATGAATTCAGTCTAGAATAGAGGGTACTCATAAGTTGACCCTCAAGTTAGACCTCAACTGTAAGTCAAGTATTCAGAGTTTCAGTTCAGTTCATGATGTTCAGTCCATATGTCACATAGCAAAATCAGTCATGTTCTCATGTTTCAGTTCAATCTTAGTGTCTTTACCATTACATGTTCATTTCCATATTCGTGAGTCAGTTCAGACATGTATTCACGCATCAGATATGCGTGGTCAGCTTATCAGTACTTTCAGTTATGCATTCACGTATCATGTTAGTCATACAATCATGCATCATATATGCATAGATTCAACTTATCAGTTAAGCATCAGATATGCATTCTTAGTTTGAGAAACTCAGTTTATCGGAACACTCAGTCCTACATTCATAAATCAGCTACCCATGCATCAGATATGCATGTACTGTATGATATGCTCAGTTCTTAGTCATGTCATCCATAAAATCATGATCAGTCATTCATGCTATATATGCGGCATTTTATCTTTTCTTCCTTCTAAAGCAATCATTATTCGAGGACGAATGTTTCCAAGGGGGAGATATTGTAATACCCTAAAAAACCCAAACCAACATTAAAGCCATGTACCAAGCTCATGCATAGTACATCATGGTTCTTTTATAGTTTTATGAGTAATTTATATGTATATTAAGGCTTCAAATAACTCCCATCTATCAGACGAATTAAAACATTCCTTACCGATTGAATTCTTGAGAAGGATATTGGTATAGTCAATTTAAAATGAGCATATCTCTCATTATACTTGGAATTTTTGAGCTCATGACCTATCAACAGATAGATAATTGAATTAGCTTTCCAACTATATCAATTTCTCCTAAATCCGATATTGTACCAAAGAGTTATCCCCATTTTATTCCAGCATGTCAAGCTGGAAAATGGTGACGACATTTCTGATGGGTTATCACATTTCTGACTACCTTTTTGATGATGTCGTCACATTTTGACAACATTTCTAATGACATCGTTAGCCCTGGGTTGAAAATCAAGAATTTGGACCCTTTTTGTGATGACCATTCATGACGGCCTATCACGGACCTGACGGCCTGTCACGGATGGCGTCAAGTATATTTTTCCAGCAATTCAAGGGCGTTTTTGCAAGGGTATTTTGGTCATTTCCTTCACCTGCCAAGACTTATAACCCTAAAAAGGCATAATTTTTTCCATTTTTCTTCAGTTAAGCATCTCAAAAACCCTCTCTTATACTCTCAACCACAAGATTAGGGTTTCCATCAAACTCATCTCTCAAAAGCAAGATTCAATCCTTTTTCGAAGATAATCAAGAATTAAGTTTCTCAATCCAAGAACTCTCCAGAAAATCATCAAGGTTTCCTTTCTAAGGTATGCGTGTGTTCATTCATGGACTCCTTTAGCCCATGAAGTTCAAGAACCCTTTTTTTTTTTTCTAAAACTATATATTATGGTTTTCATGCTATGAATGGATTGTTGATCATGTTTATGTGTTGAATGATGCCAAGATAGAATCTTTATGTGTTATTATGAATCTATGACATCATATGAGTTGAAAACATGTAAGTTTGATTATTTATGATGAGTAATTGTATAATTTACACCTATGTCTAAGTTGTGCATATAAGGTGTTTGATAAAATACCTAAGAGAGAAGAAATCATGCATTACAGCTAAATTGTGACTAAGTGAAGGATTCATGATAGGCCTTTATGATCTAATGTCATCCATGTTGATAATGTGTCTTGTGAACACTATTGGATTACTCATGAACTAGTCTTATGGAATTATGCTATGCTTACTTGCAATACCCACTCATGTACAAGATGTAGAATACCCATGTACTTCATGAAATTCCCCAAGTTATGATATTATGGATTGTGGTTGTAATATGTAATGAGCATGCTATTGAAAGCTATGCAAGTATATACATGTTGTATGAAATTCCCTTCTATGAAATAGATTGTTGAGAACCATGCTTTGTATGAAATCCCTTATTTATGATATTGTGGATTATGGAATCTACTCTTATGATCAAGTCAGTCATGTGTGTCAGTTTCCTTCCATCAAGTCTTGGGGTTACTTGTACCCAAAAAATATAGCTGTGTGCCTAGAGCCATGTCATGTTTTCACGATACTCTCAGTCAATCTATGATCTATAGAAATTAGTCATTCATATGACTCAGGAAAACTCAGTAATCTTAGTAGTTCAGTATTCTCAATAATCTCAGTGCTTAGTAACCTCAGTAAACACAGTAAATCTTAGTAACTTTAGTACTCTTAATCAGTCCTGAGATCTCATTATATTCCATCCATCATCAAAATCTAGTAAACTCAGTTGTAGCTTCGCTAAACAATACCTGTAATACCCCGCAAAGTTCTTTTCTAGTCTAAACCTTAGAACGTGTCCAGCAAAGCAAAAAATTTGAGTCTAAAAGTTTTAGAAGTATCTTCCCAAGTATGAAATAGTTTGAATCGTGTGTAATTTCCCTAATTTCTAATTTTAGTCATGTAGATCATTGAACAATCTTTCCATCGATACCAATTTCATCAAAATCCGACACCGAACGAGGGAGTTATGGCCGTTTTACTAAACAGTATCGGAATCGGCCAAGTTTGATGGTCGACCTTGTGGACCATCAGGTCCTTGGTGGACTGTTAAGTATCCCTTCAAGCCAAGGTAGTGACCCCTCTTTTTGGTCATCATGTGATGGCCAAAGTGATGGACCGTCAAAAAGTTGACGGACCGTTAAAGGGTCCGTCAGGTCAAAACAGAATGGCCCATTCCTGACCCTCGAGTGACGGATGATCTGGCGGACCGTCAGATTCTTGACGAACCGTCACTTCAAGGCAGAATGTCCCAGTTTTGGCACTCGAGTGACGGATAATATGGTGGACCATCAGTCTCTCTGACGGACCGTCAGATTGACCGTCACAAATCCCGATCAGTAGTTTTCAACTCTTTTTATTTAAATGACATTTTGGTCTTTTCCACTCTTTCCCCAACCTCTATAAATATCCCCTCAAGGGTTGAGGGCCTCATTTTTATTTTCTCTCTTCTTCCACTCCAAAAATTAAAAAAAATTAGGGTTTCCAAATCAAGATCCCCTTTTCTTTCTTCAAGCAAATTAAGAGAGAATCATGAGCAAAAAAATCAAGAACTCTTTTGAAGGTTTTCAAGAAAGAGTTTTCCCAAGGTATGTAGATGTTGATTCTTGGGTCCCTTTCATCAAAGAAGCTCAAGAACCCTTTTTAAAACTAAAAGATTTTTATGTTTATGAGTTGTTAATGATTTGTATGAGTTGAAATGGATGTTTAATGAGTTGTTAAGTTTTGATTTATGTTTGCCTACAAAATTTATAAGTTGTGACCCTATTATGTGGAATTCAAGTGATGTTTGTGATAGACCCTCTTGAAGTTGTTTTTCCATGTGATGTATTCATGACTTTTGGGTGTAGAAATGGTTGAATAAGTGAAGAAAGTTCCCCATAGGTTTGATAAAGAGCTTAGGTGAAGCATAAGGGCCATTATAGTATGTTGAATAGGAAACCCCAAACTGTGAGCTAGTCCATGCATACCTTAGTGAGTGAAACGTGCCAAGATAGCGTGAAATCTCCAAGTGGGTGTAAAATCGGTCGTGTCTAATGGTTGTTGAAATACCCTAGTGAACAAGTCGAGTTATGATGGTTGTAAATTCCCCAATTTTGTGCTCTTTGATATATGCTAAGATTTTAATACATATCAAGTGGTTAGCAAGTAAATAGTGACATATTAGTATAAAGTTTCCCCCAAATCAAGTGATATCCAAATACATAACAAGACCAATATAGGTATGAAGTACTTGATGTAAGATCTTGTTGAATAGGGTATAATCTAATAGCATGTCTTCCCTAGGATAGTATATGATAGTGAACCAATGTTGATGATCCTTAAAGGTTTGGAGTGACCCTTTGGTAGTTGTGATGATGAATAGAGGTCTATGTTTCCTAAATGCTTAATGTGATATCCTAAGGATCTTGAGAGGGAAAGTATGTTATGATGCCCAAGTACTTAAAGTGATTCTTTAATGATAGTGATAATACATGAATGATTGTAATGATGAATGAACGCTTGTAATGATGAATAAATGATTTTAGTGATGAATGGATGACCGTGATGATGCATGAATGATTAGTAATGAAGAATGATTATGTCTTACTTTTATGTTGTTGAGTCCTGGGGGTATTTATACCTGAAAATAGAGCTATTGTCTAGAGCCCGTATTAGTTTCTCAATAATTCCAATCGAGCCATGATTCTCAGAACTCAGCGAACTATAAAACTCTGTATCCTCAGACAAGTGCGAAGCTTAATAAAGCTCCGTAATCTCAGTTATCTCTGTATCGCTAGTAATCTAGAAGCCATTCAATCCTAATATCAGAAGTGATTTGAGTAATCTATTCAAGCTCTATATCGTCAGTCAGATACCATGATTCGATATCTTTTTCATCAGATACGGAACCAAGTGATCTCAGTGTAACTTAGTTTGACCTTTTGAGTAATTTGATCAGCGTCAGATTCAGTTCAGCCAGTGTTCAGTTGAGAATTCAGTTCTGAGTCTTTCAATTGAAAGTAGAAACTAGCACCAAGCAAGATCAAGGATAGGATCTCACTTACTAGTAGATGGTGTGATTCTTAGAAGCAATCCTTGTGCTCCAGAACTATGTAGCCAGAATAGGTTGAGACATCATACCTTTTAGTTAAGGATGGATGAGAGATATCATACTTGCTAGATGAGGGTAGATGAGGTGGCTTGACCTTCTAGATGAGGGCTCTACCGTTCTCGTTTGAGGACCTGCTAGATAAGGGCCACATAGAGTTGTATTTACTAGTAGCGCGGTAATGACACCCTTCCAACTGGGGAACAGGTTGGACCCCACCTGTGGTAGGTTGGGGTATGTCGGTTAAGTGAGTACTTCCCACAGTTTCAGTTTCAGATTCAGTTTCAATTTCAGAAATAGTCTTTAGAAATCAGGACTGTCAGATACAATCATCTATCATTGTGAGGAACTCAGATAGTTCCATTGATTTATGGACCATCCCATCAAATAGACTTGGTCTCATATACAGTTATTTGATATCATATTCAGAGATATGCCATCAACAACTTGATCACAATATCGGATTTCTATTGAGTATTCTGGTTGTCAGATTCAGATATAATTATATTTCTTATCATTAATAAAGCTTTCGAAATCATCTGTTAGAAAGGTTGATCTCTAATCCTGTCAGTCGAAAGCAGTAAGTCTAAGAATTCATTCATTGATGTAAGCATATCCACATTCTCAGTTATCAGTATCAGATGAGTCATTAATTCAGTATCTCAGTGTCAGTAGTGAGTTCAGTATGCAGTAAAGTGGTATCTGAGTTTCAGTATCTAGAGTTGCGATAATTGTGTTCATGTTTTGTTCATTCATGTATGTATTCTCATGCGGCATTTTCATGATTATTCAGTTTAGATATTGCACATGCATGAACCCTTGCATTAGCCTACCCCGCCTACATACTCGGCACATTTTTGTACTGACACATTTGCGCTATGGTGTTTTATTTGACACCATAATTTCAGAGGCACAGGATCCAGTTTATCCTCAGCAGTTTGGTCCCAGTCAGCAGAAGTAGCAGTGAGTCCTCTTTTTTTGAGGACGAGTCTCATTTACTACTATTATTTCAGACTTTGTTTATTTTCTGTTGACGGAGTTAGTTGGGGACATGTCCCATCAACTCCACAGTTCAGACAGTTAGAGGCTTTTCAGATGGATGCATTAGTATTCAGTTTTTTTTTAGTTTTGAGTATATATTAATGTGTTGAACCTTATGGAAAGTTTCCACATTTATTTTAGATATTACGTAGTGTACAGGTACAGATATCAGAAAATGGTTAGCATAAGCATTGTGTGACGTCTCAGGATGGGATCTCGGGGCGTTATAATACCACTAGTATCAGTTCAGCAAATCAGTCCAGTTAAGTTATTTAGTTTAGCCCAATTATTCAGTTTAGTGTCTTTTAGATGAGAGTAGGATTCATCACCGAGCGAACCTAGGGATGGGGACTCACCCGCTAGAATAGGAATGAGATCCCTAGAAGCAATCCCTGTGTTCCAAAACTATGCTGCTAGCATAGGTACGAGATGTCACCCGTTAGATAGGACTGGCATACTCAGGGATCACCCGTTAGCACATTTATATGTATAGGACCGATCCTAGAAGTCACCCGCTAGATTAGGACTGAATCCATAGCAGATGTCTTTACTGGTGGCGTGGTACTGACACCCTTCCAGTCAGGGCAGAGATTGGACCCCAATCAGCTAGCTTGGGGCATGTCGGTTAGATAAACACATTCCACAATTTCAGTTACAGAATCAAGGCTTTTAAACATAGTCAAATCAGCTTAGTAGTACAGATTCAGTACTGTTAGATACAATCAATGCTTATCATTGTAAATAGACTTCAAGATCACCCATTAGCTAGGACGCATCTCAACTATGATTAATCAGTATCAGAATCATTAGATTTAAAGATCACCCGCTAGATAGGACTGATCTCAAACTAAGTCAAATCATTCTTATTATCAGTATACTCATGATCACCCACTAGATAGGAATTATCTCAGATTTAGTTACTCCAAGTAGAACGAAACTCAGATAGTTCCATCAGAACTTAGACTGTTAGATACAGTTGTTCGGTATCGATTATATCGATTAGTCTGATCATTATAGTTATATCATCTATATCAGTTGTCATAGCACACGTTACCAGTATTTAGTTTCAGGACTGTTAGACACAGTCATTCAAACAAGTTCTTCATAATTTGAACTGTCAGAAATAGTCAATAATCTATTTAGTACCTCAGTAACAGTAAAGTCATATCATCACGAGTTCAGTTATAGTTGTTTATGCATGTATGTATTCTCACGTTCATATTAGTTAGCATTGTTCATACATATAACCCTTTGCATTTAGCCTACCTTACTCGTATACTCAGTACATTCAGACGTACTGACGCATTTGTGCTGTGGTGCTTTCTTTTATGTTACACCATAGATTCAGAGGCACGAGCTCCAGATCAGCAGTATCATTCCAGTGTTCCGAGTTTGCAGTGAGTCCTTCTCATTCGAGGATGATATGATTATTATTACATTTACTATTCAGTTGCTAGATGGAATTAGTTGGAGACATCTTCCTTCAACTCCTTTTCCATTTCAGTTAGAGGCTTTCAGACTAGATGTCAGATTAGATATTCAGATCTCATTATTTTCAGTATTTATTACTTGTTTTGGTATTGTTATACCTTTTTCATATATTTTGTTATCAGACGTTTATTCAATTCGAACCTTATGGCCTTTCATGTTCATGTTTCCACATTTTATGATATATTATGCAGTATACAAGTACAGATATCAGTCATGGGTTAGCTTGTGGTCCTTCGGGGTCATGAGCCCCGTGTAGCATTCTGGTTCAGAAAATTGGGGTGTGACAGTCAATCTAATCATCAAGTATTCTGAGTCAATCTAATCATCAACACTACAATAGTTGCATAACCCTCAATGAATCACCAATAATAACTGGGCAAAACAATGAAGCTACGAACCTTGAAAGGAAATTAGGCCTAGCTCAATCATGCATAGCCTTAGTCTTCACTGGATTTACCATAATCCCATCCTTAGACACCACATGTCCTAGGAATGTCACCGACTCAATTCAAAACTCACACTTAAAGAATTTGGCAAAAAGCCTATGATCTATCAAAGTTTAGAGAAAAATCCTCAAATTCTGTATTTGCTCCTCTCTACTCATCGATTACACAAGGATGTCATTGATAAAACAATCACGAAGAAATCTAAATAAAGCCTTAACACATGATTCATCAAATACATGAATGTGGCTTGGGTATTAGTCCACCCCAAAGACATTACCAGGAACTCATAATGACTATAACGGGTCCTAAAAGTTGTCTTTAGGATATCCTTAACCTGAATCCTCAACTCATGGTCATCAAACCTTAAGTCAATCTTAGAGAACACCACTACTCCTTGAAGCTGGTCAAATAAATCATCAATGTGAGGCATAAGATATCTATTCTTTAGCATCACCTTATTATTATGCCTGTAGTCATTACACATACGTAAGGAACCATGCTTCTTCTACATAAAAAAGATAGAACCCTAAGAAAACACACTTGGTCTAATAAAAATTTTACACAAAAGATCCTAAACCTATGAATTCAGCTCCTTAAGCTTGGCAGAAACCATATGGTAAGGTGCCATAGAAATAGGTCGGGTGCTCAGCTCAAGATCAATAACAAATACAATATCACACTCAGGAGGGAGATCAGGTATATTGGTAGGGAAAACATCAAAAAACTCGTGAACTATAGGAACAGAGTTAGGCAACAAACTCTCCATAGTAACATTACAAATATAAGCGAGATAAGACTCGCAACCCCATAAAATAAGTCTCATAGCCTTAACATAAGAAATAATATCTATTATCTCATGGCTAAGATATCCATTCCACACAATCGGAGGTATGTTGGGCATGGCTAAGGTAACAGTCTTGGCAAGCTAATCCAAGACTGTATGATAGTAGGATAACCTGTCCATGATCAGAACCATATCAAAATCTACCATGTTTAATATGCTAAGATCAACCTGAGTATCAAACTCTTAAATAGTCTTAACACATTATCTATAAACCTGATCCACTACTAAAGAATCACCCCATAGGGACAGCTTTTACTGCATCATAAGTTACAACCTTTCTTTTTGATTTTACAGGGACCTAGTCCCTGTTCTTTTTGTTGTCACCTCTAGTCTTAAGATATTCTTTATAATCCATTTTATGCATTGGAAAGTCCTTAATAAAATGCTCAGGACTTCCATATTTGTGAAAAACTTCAACAATGCCTCCCTTATTGCTACTACTACCTCTTCTTTGAAACTGACCACTTTTCTTCATAGCTCTAATAATCCTTTTTGCCAAATTAGAAACATCAGTGTCCTCCTCACTTGAATTAGACTTTTAAGCCTTTAATCCAAAGATTTTTCTATTTTTGCTTCCTTCTTCTCTTTTACTTGCTGCTTCTTAAGTTCATGAGTCTTTAGATTACTAATTAGTTCATCCATTATGAGAGGTTTCAAGTTTCTTTCCTTAGTGATAGCCTCTACTTTACTTTCCCAGGATTTAGGAAGAAGTTCCAAAATTTTTCTCACCTATTTCACAAAGGAATAACTTCTCCTGAGCAGTGCAACTCATTGGTAGTTGAAGTGAATCTAGTATGTATCTCTTGGATAGTTTCTCCTTCTTTTATGGTGAAGGTTTCATACTGAGTTGTTAGCATATCAACTTTTGAATCATTCACATCAGTGGTTCCTTTATGAGCAGTCCTCAAGCAATCCCATATTTCCTCAACATTTTCACAAGCAAAAATACTTTATATTCATTAGGTCCCATGCCACAGACAATCAATTTCCTTGTCTTGTAATTCTTCTCAGCTTTCTTTCAATCTTTATCATGAACTCTCTCCTAGTTTTAAAATTTTCTTGACAGTAACACAAATCCACACCACTAAGGCTTACTTGACTTGGTCATTTTCTGCTTGTTTTTCTTGAGTTGTGACGTTGAGTCTTCTTTAGTTCCTTTTGGTTCCTTGGTGATTGTTTTCCTTATGATTAAGATCCAAATACCTCAAGACACTCCTATAAATAAATCATGAATACAAGTGTAATTTACTTTATTTACGCTCAAGATGATACGAAAGAGGATCAATTGTGTGGCAAAAATGGTAAAATTTAATGCTTTTTAGCCTCACATCAACACCCCACTTAAACCCTTCCCCGTCCTCTAGTAAGCTATGCACGCATGGCTTAGAATCTACTACAACTACACCAATTGAAATAAGATTACTCAAGCTAAGAATATAATGACTACCAAAGATGAAAATTTCTTATTAAGCATACTTTACTAATACCATATATTTGAACTCATGCGCAACTACTTCAAGACCTCCTAACCTCAAGAATCGACTCTATCATATCACCAAACTCATGCAAGTTAACTATCAAAGAGAACAGAACACTTCACCTATCTTTCATCAACTATGTGCCCTTACAATAAGAGAGTTACCCATCTTCGCTCGTAATTATACACATTGTCACATTTATGGGTATAAGAATAGAATTACACTAAATCTCCCAAAGAATTCACATGCAAAAAATAATGAACCGTAAACTTTCCCTTAGTGTACTACTCTACTAATTTAAGAACGTTAAATCTAAGATTAAGTAGGACTTTTCGAGTTGTAATGTACGCTAAGGGATGGAAAGGAATTTTTTTGGCTCAAATAGTGACAAAATTTCCTAAGTGCTTTAATAAATAAAAAAGATTTCATCATTTGCATGCTCTTCAATCAACTAACTCTTTCTTGTTTTCTTCTCACCCATAGATTTCTTTGTTTTCCTATCTATTTAAGAAAGTTCACTTACCACTAGTAAGGAGTACTCAATTATCAAAAGTTTTTTTCCACTTTTCTTTTGTTCTTTTTCTACTCTCTACATAACACATGATTTTGAAATCACTTACACTATTAATCTTTTCTACAGGTTTCCGAACTCAACTATTTCTTCTTTCTCAATTCTCACCCCTTTTAACTCTTATTTATTACTTATGGTGCTTAGGTGTTTTGGATCAAATTAAAGGTCTACCGAATGAAAAGGAGGAAGATTTATATGTCCCTACCAATGAATAGGATAAAAGCTCAACGGGGCTAACAAGGAACATTCATTATAGGTTGGTAAAGCAAAGGATAAAAATAGGTCAATGAAAGAAATGCCTATAAATTTCCTAAACTCAACATTCTTTATTTCCCTTTGCAAAACAACCGAGCAAGTTCTAGACATCAATATGAGAGCATGGAATATCAATAAACACCTAATACCCATGGTACATGGTCAATCAAAAAAAATAAGAGTTCAAATTTAAGCTAAAAATCACATTTAACTCAAGTAAAAGAGCCTAGTTTTCTTTAAAAAAAGTCATTAAATTTTCTTCATAGCATGCCAAAATTGAAAACCAAATTGCATCATTTAGTTCATGTACAACACCTAATAAGAGCACCTCACATTCAGTTGTCCCTAGCATTCTCTAACTCCTAATAACTAACTCTTCCCTCAAGACGGTCTTAAATCATCTGTCATTGGGAAAAGTCATAATACCTAATAATAAAAGAAAAATTATTCTAAACACAAAAATGATAGTGGTTTAAAGGGCCTCCCCACGAAAAAGAACCAAAAATAAAAATAAAGAGATGGGTGAAGTATGCTCTACTAAATAACTTAAAAGCTAAAAAAAAAGACAAACTATTATAATCTAAAAAACTAAAGAAAAATATTTTTGTGTTTTTTTTACTTCAATTTTTTTTTTGCGCATTTTTAATCAAAAGAAAAGAACTAAAAAAAAGAAACTCCTATAGCATACTTCACTGTTAATATATATCAGAAGAATCTCACCACACACTTAAAGTCATCCTTTGTTCTCAAAGCATTAAGCAAAATTCAATAGTGGTAAAAACTACTCATTCCCTCTAGGGCCTAGCTAGCATCATGTCTTCTTAATATTTACATTAAAAGGGTTGAATGACCACACACTTATTCTTCATTATTGCCTCCTAGCTTCTAAATTTTGGTACTCGAACTTTTCAAAATCAGCATAAACCAAAAATAAAAAAAAAAATAAAAAAGTGACATTATAAAAATCAAACTACACTACTACAATTTTTGTTGCATCCCAAGCAGCACCTGATTTATCACCTTGGCACGATGCAAGACATAGATTAATGAAATTCTCTCAATATTTGCCTCTTCATATGATGCAACTTTGGCCTCTTCTTTACTCTAGGAGGATTATGATTATCATTCACTCTCTTCACTTCCAAATCTTTCACTTTATTGGCCCACACTCTTCCACCCATACTTGTCATTGACCATGTCTATGATCATACACCGGTCTCTATAGTGTAAAGCAATAAAGAGTGGCTTATACTCTTTAAATGTTACCTCCTAATCATGGACCCTCATCTTAAGCTCTTGTTTTTGTACATTTGTCAAGGCTCTATCAGTGGCTATGAAAGGGCATCCAAAATAATTGTTACCTATTTATCTGCTTCAAAATCTAAAATAATAAAGTCGGAAAAAATCACAAACTTACCTACCTTGATAAGAACATCTTCAATTGTTTATTTTTATTACACACAATAATGGTCTGCCAATTTTTTGCTGATAGTAGTTGGGTATGGCTCTCCTAAGCCAAGTGATCAAAACACAAATATAGGCATTAAGTGTATAATTGCCCCATGATCACATAATACATGATCAATCTCATCTTCACCAATGTTTATGGGAAAGGTGAAACTCGAAGTATTTTTGAGCTATTTAGGAAGAATGCTTAATGCCATTAAGCTACACACTTTTGTGAGTGCAACTGTCTTAAACTCTAAATGTCCTTTATTTCCAGCCACTGCCTCTCTCAAATATTTGGCATATTGGGGAATGTTCCTCAAATTATTAATTAAGGAAATATTAATGCAAAGTTTCTTGAATATATCAAAGAACTTATAAATTTCATCCTCCTTGATTTTATACACTCTTTGTGGGAATGGTGGTGAAGGTCTCTCAACCGCAATCTCAGGATTCTAAACAACCTCTTTTTCTCTTTTTTCCTCTTGCATAGGTCATATCTATGGAGTTGGTGGTGGGATCAACCTCTCTAGGAAAGAAGGTAAATGTTTATGGTTGTCCCAGTGAATTACTCTTCACTTTGAAGGCTCTACATCTAACAACTCTACACCTGCATCTTGACTTCTCTGTTTAGGAGAAGCTTTAGCCAACTATCTTTCATCCCAAAGTTTGACTTCCATTAACTACTTGATTTTATTATCTGGATCACCTAATAGTACACCGGCATGTCTTGTATGTTGTGATAAAGTTAGTTGGCTCACTAGATTCTTAAGTTCATGAATGAACTTCTGCATTTCATTCACAATCTGAGTTTGTTATCCCATGAACTTCTTTATTATTTTTTTTAAACAATTGCTCACCTATAGAGCTTGCTACATGTATTATTGTTTTGGGCCTACTAACTTGAACCCTAAGAGTAGTTTGGGTGATTCTATAATTTTTTTACCCCATATAATATATTGATTCCGAATTTAAAGGATATACAGAGTAAGCATGATTTTCACCACACTTTACAAAATAGTGTAGTTGCCTGAACCTATTATACCTGTTGAAATTTACCTATACTTAGAGTTAGTAAACTATGCTTCATTAAGGCACACAACTGCCCAATATCAACCCAAATAGATGACACATCATCTAGCTCTAACTTACCTAATGTTTTTTATATAGAAGTAAACACTCTTCTAGGCTCTGAATTGTCTCAATGACCTACAGACATACGGTTAAGCAATTCCTCTATTTTATTATATTCATGGACAAAATTTTCCCATGAGTTGTAGCATCAAATAAGGACTTAGGGTATAGACTCACTATTTAAATAATGTTATGCTCAATAATCTCCTTGGGTTGATGGTGAGATGGGAAATCTCTCAAGTATCCCTTGTATGTCTCTCAAGCTTTCGAAAAAGATTCGACATCTTTTTGAAAAATTTTTAAATCCTACCTCTGAGATATTTTGATCTTTTAGATAAGAAGAACTTGTTGAGAAACTTTTCAGATGAAGCATCCCAAGATATGATAAATCTTATTGATTTATTTTGCAACCATCGCTTTGCTTCCTGATCAGTGAGAAGTGGAATAATGTCAACTTCACATATAAATCTAAAATATTTTAATAATGGAAGGTCACACTACTCAGTGAACTCTAGTAGGTGTTTTTGTGGGTTCTTATGTGATTTACCCCATATCTGATAAGTGTTCTGTATTAGTCGTATTGTGTCCTTTAAAAGGCTTAAAATTTCAAGTAGTATTCAACTTAACAATAGCATTGGAGGCATTTTGTTGATTTAGCCTCACAAAATTCTACATCACCAGCAAACATATATATATATGTAACACCAATAGTAAAATTTGTTATCAATTTTTACCCGGGAGTTATATCATCAATCCAAAATCTTCCTCTGTCCTATGCCAGAGAGGTGTATCTGGATATGATAGGTGTACAGGATCAATCCATGTTTAAAAGAGCGTAAATCCATAAGTCTATTGCTCGGAGTGAACTTTGGGATTAAATTATTATAAAAAATGTAGAAAAGGTTAGAACCTCTCACATCCGGAGTAATTAGTATTATCAAATCATAGACCAAAATATGTCTTGATCAAGTATTTAAATCATCATAATTAATATTTTTTACTAAAAAGTTAATCATTAAGATGAACATTTATTAGTATGAAGAAATCTATTTTAAGGTAGAAAGTGGGCTTTAACCTTCATTTAGTGGGAAGAAATCATCGATGCAGCGATCATGAATATACCAAATCTATGCATGCCATCACTAGTATTCATACAATGAAACCATAAGCATTAATATATTAATAAATGTTAATGCTCAAACTATACCTCTGTAATGAGAATATAAGAGATCGTTGTCAATATACAACCCAACTAGGTTGGGGTCGAATCCCACAGGGAATATGGTGTGAACTTAAGTTATTTGCGATTTAATCAACTGATAGTTGGATGTTTCCTGAAATGGGGTTTTTGGATATTAGCAAATAATTGTTGGTCACTTTAGTTTCAATGTTTGTAATCAAGAGTTTATAGAAAACCAGAATTATATTCACTATGGGTTTTAGTACTTAACAGATGCTAATAGTGATTCAAGATTCTCACAGTAGGTAGGACAAGAGATTATCTCTATCAAAGTTATGCCTAAATATCTCTCGACCTACTTAAGCATTTAATTACGTAATCCTCTCGGACTTGAGGAATTTACATTTACTAACCAAACTTTACCTTAGGTTAATCAACCTTGTTACAACGTCGATTATTAAATGGAAGTTTAATGTTTCCAAGTTCCTGTCAATAATTCACTTCCTACTGTATTTGATTTCTTATCTCAAGCAAATCAAAGCAGGTGTTATCTATCGTTTACAACCAATAGACAATAATTACAATCTCGGAATTATCAAGGAGTCCTATTACCTTTAGAATTGAAAACACATAGCATCTTACTAAGACTTAACCCATAGATCCCATAATTCGGGTTAAAGGGATTTAGCCATTCATAATGTAATAAAGGAAACAACTAGACGTATTCATAATTTGAAAGATGAAATTACCACAAGATGAATAATAACTAGTGATTCTCACATTAGATCACAATAGAAATCCCTAAATATTGATGAAATTCTCTTCAAAGTTAATTATTTTTCAAGCCAAGAAACTAGTGAGAAAAATAACACAATCGTGTGTTCCAAAATTATGTTCAGAACTCCTTTTCAAAACCCTAAACAATACTTTTTATAGTCCTCCTAAATAAGAACACAAAATCATAGAGTTTAATAATTCCTCGAATTAGGCGACAATATTCGTGACACCTTATCAGGAGTCTGACGACTTATCACAAATGTCGTAAGCTCCCTCTTCAGTTTTAGCACTTTATACTTAAGGCTGACGATAAATCCTGATGACTAATTAAAAATGTGACGACATATTAGACAATGTTAGCGCTTCTCCACCTCAGCTCACATATTTTGCCTAAGGCTGACGGCGACTCTGACAACTTATCAACTTTTTGATGACTTATTAGGAATATTGTCATAACTTTCAGCTGAGGTCTATTCTCTGTCTAAGGCTGATGGTATATCTAATAACTTATCACAGGGCGACGACTTATCAAGAATATTGTCAGCTACACTTCTCTTCTATTTGCTTTAGATTTCAACTCTTTTGTTTCCATCACCGTTGGTTATCTTGCATCTTAGCTTCTATTATAAAATCAAAGATAAAACAATCAAAAATAAAAAAAGTTGCTTAATACCTTGCAATTATTCTCAGTTAAAAGCCTCAAATATGTTAGCGTCTGCTCACACATCAATAAACTACAATCACATCCCTTACAAGGATAAACACTTTCGGATGGTCAACACATACCATAACATAGCCTTGGGCCCAATAATGTCTCTGAAATAATTATAACATCATAATCACGGACCTCAGCCCATATATATATTCGAACCCCATATCTATAATCATGTTTATAAGACATGCCATATCTATAAGCCATAGCATATTCATGAGGTATAACATCTCCATAATACACAAGGCATATCTACAATCATCTCACATCTAGGAGGCATCTCACATCTAGGAAAAAACTATATCAATGAAGCCTAACTCATAACCATGAGGCATATCACATCTATGAGGCATCTCATATCTATAGGTTTTGTATATCATAACTAAGAGGATATATCATCTTTATATGCCAAATAACATATGTATGAGGAATATCATATCTATAGACCAAATACCATGACTATGTCCATGCCTGTGTATCAAGCATGCCGATGGACCACATTATAAGTCAAGTTCGGAATGCCATATCATAGCTACAAGCCATAATTCATAATCTGGGAAGTCATCACAATTTACCAATCTATGAAGTAAACTTATTCTAAAGGCGTAATAGTCCCAACTATGCCTAACATTCATAACTAAATCCAAAATATCTAACATAAGTCTTATCCTAAAGTGGGCCAAAAGATCCTACTTCTATTCCTCAATTTCAAAATTTAGGCAATTTATGCCCCAATCTTGGCTAAGGTATCTAGTTCAACTTCTAGATGTCAAGTAAGCCACTACAAATCTAAATATAGGAACTTCATCTAGAAACATGGGCATTTAAGTGAACTCCACCTAAATTGTGATTTCAAGATCACCATAATTAGCCAATTACGGTTAAATATACTAACCATGCTTCAAACACTAAAATCACATCCCACAACTAGCGTTATATCATATCTATTTTATTAATTAGTTCAATCTATGGAGAAGGCAATAGGATTCTTAAAGTGCAATAAGAATTTAAACTTACAGGTCAGAACCCTCATCCAATCCCCAAACTTCAATAATCAAGACTAATACATTCTATCCATAATCAAACTTAACATTCATATTCATTTACAATATACAACACGCATCATTATGGAGAAAAGTAGACAGAATCCCACCTTAAGGCCAAACCGCAAATCACTAAATCATTTACCAAACGTCCATCTACATTTCACAATCCTAAAATTCCACTACACTATAAAAATCACAATCTACTCATCAATACAAGAATAATAATACCCATATTGCACCATTGTACTTTGGGACAAAAAATGATAACAAAAACACTATATGGGTCCACTTATGGAAATCACATTTTTGAGGTCAACTCAATGTTCATACATGATCAAAGAATCATAACCCTTAATAAATGGGTGAAAACGATGCTAATTTGGGGCTAAAATCAAGCCCTTAAGCTATTTAGGGTTTTGGGTCAAGAATTAAGGAATTAGTCAAGAAAGGGATGAAATATTTCCACAACTCTGAAGATAGTCATGATAATAGATGTTAATCGAGCTCCTAAGTCACCCACAAGACTTAATTTTGAGTTATCACACTCTTTTTAGGATTCTTATCTCTAAAGAGTGAGCGGGGAATGGATAAAATGCGGCCTAAGGGGTCCTTTTATACCCACACCAGGTATCAGGGTACAATAATTGCAAAATATGTTTTCCAATCGCACTGCTATCCTACAAGATCATGTAAGGAAATCTCCATACTCTTTAATGCGATCACAGTACTTGATGTTTGCACAATTGACGATTGGAACTTGGAAAATTCCAAGTTTTCACCAATGCCTCGAGATTTATTTGGAATCCGATACACGTAAATAAACTATGTAATTATACTAAATTCAATGTTTCAAATGTAATGGAAAAGTAATATTTTCCAACTGAGGTTGTTTCAAAAAAATGTGGGTCCCATACCCATATTTCTAATTTTCCAACTTTTCGACCAATAATCAAAATGAGCTCAGGTGAATTAGGACCCAAACTAAAGATATACCTAGCATAAAATCAATATTCTAGAGATTTTGGAGAATTTAAAATTTGCATACGAGATTGTTTTACTAAAGTTTCATTTGGTGAACATTTGGAAATATTGAAGACTTCAAAACATAGAATTCACTCTAAAAACCATGAATTATATGGTAATCGAACAGTCACTCCTAGTAAGTTATAAATGACTTGCAGAATCTATGGATAATATATAATGGTGAAAATAAGTTGAAATAGTAAAAATAACCTGGAGGGTCATTACAAAAGGCCTTCTTTCATCATCTTATTTGTATTCTTAAGCCTGGGGAGAATTTAGGCAATTTTTTTACTTTCACTAGACATGTACCACAAATTTATTTAAGACCATTTTGAGTTTGGTAATTATGATATTAAGACTAGTTTGGTTCAATCATTAAGGAGTTACTTATGATGATTAATGAACTTGTTCAATTTCGGTGCTTATGGCAGGAGAGGACACATGGTTACGGTTTCAAGCTTCATATACTTTGGAATTATCGACACTTCTTTCTTGGATGCACCAATTGAGTTTATGAGGGCATGATTGGATTATTTACTCTTCTTTGTGTCTTCTAGGTTTATGGAGGCCCAGTTAGGCTATAGTTAGTTGCATTGCTTTTGATATTATCTGCTCTGTTATTTATTTTTAGTATTTGGAGCATTATTCTAGGTTTGCCAATTCTTGATTCTAGTTTACTATCTCATATCTTATTATGATTATATTATGATTATCTTAGTCGATCGATGATGCCTACTGATTACCCATTATTTATGTACTCACACTACACTTCTGCTTTTTTTTTTGATGAAAAATCAAGTACTAGATGATGCCACTTATGTCTATACTAGTGTTGGCCGGAGTTTGAAGATCGTGTGAGATTTTAGAGACAGAGCTAACTTCCTCTCTTCTCCTCTATTTTTGGATAATATTTCTATTTGAAATTGTTGTAAACTTGATAATACTAGTACTTTGATTCTCTTGCTAGAGTCTCTAATATCGACCTTACTAGGTCATGGAATATTTTACTCTTTTTTCTTATTTATCTCTAGTTGTACTATCATGTTATATTCTATTGATTATAATCAAATGACTTGTGTAATTTTTTTATTTATTCTACTTTCTGCCAACTAGTCCATTACTTGTCGTTTTGGGCAATGATTTGGCTTTCCTAATAGTGGGTTAAAGTAGGTGACATCATGACTCGTGAAATTGGGTCATGACAAAATGGTATATAATCTAGGTTTACTCATATTACTGATACAAGAGCAAGTGTCTAGTAGAGTCTGGCAGATCAGTATGATGACATCTGTTTCATATCTCCAGGAGGCTATAGAAAAAATGTAGGAATGAGTCTAAGTTAGTTTCTAAGATTCACCATGGTTAACTCTTTCATAGATGGCTAGGACGTAAGCTACTATTACTGGAGATGAGGACCCTGAGTTCACAACTAAGGATCCTATTAGAGTTCGGCGTCGACCTAGAGGCTGAGGGCAGGAAAGATCTGCAGCTTGAGTTATGGGTCCAGATAGGGAGATTTCACCAGGTCCTATTCTTTTTCCCACACTAGAGGTTACTTCACCCAAGTCAGTGGTGGGCCAAGGTATAGACCAGGCTCTACCAGAGTTTATTTCTTCATCATTATTTAGAGATACTTGTGTTCAACTGCTTGGTTTGGTTTGTGGTGCACCTCTTGATGATGCTCAATCTACGAATTAGAGTGGTATATATGTTAAGGAGAAGCCTATAGCTGCGACCCCCAAAATTGTGATCCCTCCAACACCAATAATTTCTTAACTAGTAGTTTCCTAACCTGCTATATCTATTAAGGAGTAAAAGATATTGGGCAGATTTTTTAGATTGAGTCCGCATAGGTTTTATGGGGCATCAGGCAAGGATACATTTGAGTTCTTGATAGCCTGTAAGGATAGGCTCCATAATTTGGGCCTTGTTTAGACTCGAGGGATTTACTACACTAATTTCTATGTAGACACAGGATTTACACATTAGTAGAGATGTGCCTTGATTCTAAACCAGTTAGATCTCCTCTTTTGATATATACTTAGTTCTCTAAGGTCTTCTTGGAGAATTATATGTCCCATGGCTTGAGAGAGTATTTCAGATATTAGTTCTTGATATAGGACCAGGGTTTTATAACCATCCTAGAATATAAGAATAGTTCCATGAGCAATTTGGGCATACTACAACTATCTTACCAACCAAGTACTAGCGGATTCAGTATTTTGTTTGAGGATTGAGACTTTTGCTTTGCATAGATACTAAGAGTTTGGTTGCTCCTTACATATCCTTATTATGGTCTTTAATTATGCTTAAACCATGGAGGATATTCATTGTGAGGTTTAAAGGAGTAGCAATAAGATGGATCATTATCAGGGCAGTTTTATTGAGAGTAAGAGTGGCTCATAGTTCAAAGAAAACAATTCTCAAGGTGGGCACCCTCCACATCAGTCTTATATAATCAAGGTTAATATAGTTAGCCCATTTATGCGGTACTTTAGATTAAAAATGGGGGTTATCCCAACAATAATGATTATTTTGGCCAGAGTAGTGGTCAGTTTTTGGGAGACGCACATTCTAGGTTTCTAGTCGAGTTGGCTATTTTGGTTTAGGAGAATCTCATGGGCATAGTGCATCTCCTGGGGCATGTTATTATTTTGAGCGATTTGGCCATTATTTTAGAGAGTTTTCCCAATGTGGGATAGTTGTGCCTGCAGCATAGAGTGCTTCACGTAGTAGGGTAGTACCAGCCTTAACTAAAAGTGGTATATAGGTTTGTTAGGGTGGTCCCTAGGGTTCTTAAGGAGGCCCTCAGGTAGGTAAGATAGGTGGCCAGGTAGGCGCCCATCCAGGTAGTGAGAGAGGCCATTTATATATTGTACAAGGTAAAGTGGAGGCAGAAACTTTGGATGTTATTAATATCAGGTACAATCTCAGTTTGCCATTAGCTTCTTTTTGCTTTATTTGATCTGGGTCCACTTATTCATTTATGTCTTATTATTATACACCATAGTTAAAGTTGTTCTGGGTTTCTTTATCTATGTCATTATGTGTATCTACTCTCGTGGATGATTTTTCTTTAGTGGATCAGGTTTATAGATCATTAGTTGTGACTATTTGAGAGTTTGATACTCATGGCCGATCTTATTGTACCAGGTATGGTGGACTTTGATATAATTTCGGGCATGTACTGGTAATCCCCCTTGTAACGCCCCGAATCTGGTACCCGAAATGCTATATGGTGCTCATGACCCCGAAGGACCACAAGCTAACCCATAACTGATATCTTTACCTATACATTGCATAACATATGGTATATACGTGTACATGCACTGTGAAATGCAGAATAGAAGTTGTAAGGCCATAAGGTTCAAAACTGAATAAAATATCTGATAAAATAATGTCTGGTACAATCAATACCAAAACAAATCTGAAGTAACTATCTGACATGCTATAGTCTAAAAGCCTTTAAACTGTCTGAATAAGGAGTTGATAGGACATATCCCCAACTAACTCTATCTACTAAAATATATAAGTACTAAAAGAGTGACATAATCAAATAATATCATCCTCGAATAATGACGACTCACTGCTAACTCTATCTGGTAAAATCTGGAATGCTACTGACGCTCTGGATCTCATGCTCCTAAACCTATGGCATAAAATAAAACACCATAGTGCAAATACATCAGTACATTGGAATATACTGGTATGCAAATGGTTTATATGCATGAACAATACTAATTGATTGAATGATATGAACGTAAGAATATATGCATGAATACGTAACTGAAACTGAGATCGTGATGGGGTTGAATACTAGGTTCTGACTACTGAGTCTACTGATAACATAGATACCCTGACATCTGAGATTACAAATATTGGGATACTAAATAACTAAGTTTACTGATCCTGATATCTAAGTCACTAATAAGTGAGGAATTGATATTGTATTGCTGAGTACTGAAGGACTGAAACTATATTACTGATAAATGAATGACCATTTTTGACAGTTCTGATTATGAAGAACTGGTCTGGTAAACTGTATTTGGTAGTCCTGAAGCTAAATACTGATAGCATGAGGTCTAGTAATTGATATAACTGATAATATAAGTGATTGTATCTGACAGTCCTGAATCTGATGGAATGAACTGAGTTTCGTACTGTATCTGAGTTGACTGTATCTGACAGTCTATATTTTGATAAACTGTCTGAGTTTTATTATTGAGACTGAGACTGAAACTAGACCATGGGAGGTATTTATCTAACTAACATGCCCCAGAATTGAACTAGTAGGGTCCAACCTATAACCCCAGCTAGAAGGGTGTCTGTACCATGCCACGGGTAAAGACAAGTTGTGTCTATACCCTTGCTGATAGGGAGTTCTTCCGTCAACCCCTCCTAATAGGAAACTCAAATGAGATGTATAAATCCCTAAACGCATAGGGTGCATCTCTACCTATGTTGTCTGCGTAGTTCTGGAACACCGAGATTGCTACTAAGGATTGCACCCTCTACTGGCTGACAGTGTGTATCCTCATCCCTGGGTTCACTCAGTGTTGAATCCTACTCTTAACTGAATAGACACTAAACTGATTTACTGGATGGAGTTGATACTGATGGTATGGTTTAGCTGAGCTGAACTGAGTTTACTGATTTCCGTTGATCAACGGAATTCTACTAAGATCTGAGGACTGACTTAGAGTACTGAAGTTATTGAGATTACTGAGAATACTAAAGTTTCCGAGATTACTGAGTACTGAGATCATTGGGATTACTGAACTACTTGGATTACTGAGATTTCTAGGTTGCTGAGCTTTCCTGAGTCACATGACTGACTGAGTTCTATGGATCATGGCTTGACTGAGGATATTGTAAAAACATGACACTGGCTCTAGGCACATAGATATATTTTTTGGGTATAAGTACCCCCAGGACTCGATAGAAAGAAATTGACACAACATGACTTGACTCTTCTTGAACACATGACCAATATTCATAATTCATAATAACATAAGTTGGGGGATTTTATACTACACATGGTTCTCAAAGTCTTATACATGGAAGGGAATGCATATAACAACATGCCATAAGTCCATCAATCTAGTTTCATGAACATTCCATCAAAAATCATAATGCATAAAAATATCATAGAAGTCACTGTTTTCATAAGAGTGTAGCATGCATTTGTCATTTAGGTCACAATTTAACTATAATACATGATTTCTAGTATTTTAGGCATTTTATCAAACACCTTACATGCACAACTTAGGAATAGGTGTAATCAACAAATTATTCATCATGAACAACCAAATTTACATGTTTCCAACTCATATGATATCATAGATTCATAAAAACACATAAAGATTCCAACTTGGAAATCATTCAACATCAATAACATGAACATAATCTATTCACCACATAAATATTATGATATAGAATTTAAAAATAGGGTTCTTGGGCTTCATGGATGAAAGGAATCCATGAATAAACACTTACATACCTTAGCTTGTGATTCTACAAAGGTTGATAGAAAGATTCTTGAAATTTGATGGTGAATTCCCTTGGAATTGAACCTCCTATAAAAATCCTAGGGCTTTTTCTTGAGAGTTTTTGAGAGAAATTGAGTATAAGTTGCTGAATTATGGCCAAATCTCGTGTTATCAGGCTTATATAGGGTGGAGAAATTGACCAAATTGCCCTTAAGACACGAAAGTGTAATGCTAAAAAACTGGGTACAAAGGTTACACAAAGGGAGGCAACTTTGGTAGAGCCTTTTATACCTGGGCGGCGCCTTTGGTAGCACCTTGTGGAACCTGGGCAGCGCTTTTGGTGTTGAATTGCCCACAAAGGCTATACCATGGACAGCACCCCTTCATAGCCTTTGGCTACTGGTTTGAAATCCAAACAAGCCCTAAATGGAATACAAAAATTCCAAAACTCACCCAGAATGTACTCTTTCCTTACCCTATAGTAACAAAACTTGAAAATCATAAAATGGATTTCGGGAAGGTCGTTAAATAATTCGCCAACGTTCGAGGCTTAAAATGAGACTAAGTGTTGAAGACTTATCAAAATTTTCCAAGTGTTGGATCTTTTAAAGAGATTCAAAGAGTTAAACAAGTTGAATTTAACTGCGAGATTTTGTGGGGTCTTACAATATCTCCCCCTTGGAAACATTCTTCCTCGAATAAGACTGACTGAGATGGGAGAATAGATCAACTGAAGCACGTATAGAACATACACAATTGCAAACATGAGATTATGACTGACATAACTGAAGAGTTGAATATGACATACGGAACATGCATATCTAATGCATGACTGATAATCTGAATTCATGCATATCTGAATCATGGATAATTGACTCATGGATACATGACTGAATGTTCTGATGAACTGAATTTCTTGCAATGAGAATGCAGACTGAGCAGACAAATGAATGCATGACTGAATGAGCAATGGTGATTGACACCAAGTTTGTAATGGGAATCTGATATCAGGTTTATAATGGTAGTTTGAACATGGAACTGAGTAGGTTCAAGAAAATTGTTATGGAAACTGAAAAGTACCGATGAACCCATGTTATGCTAGAAGTATGCATGTACGGGCATATGAGGACATGACTGATACTGGAATGTGATGTATGAACTATATTTTGTGAGCTGAATTAAGTCTTGAATACATGGTGTGTAATTGATCTTAGAGCTTAAGGATCAACTTATAAGTATCCCCTACTCCAAATTGGATTTATTACGTGAGTAGAGAGATTGGGATGCTTATGTTATGAAGGTTTTTGGGAATTATAGCGTATCTCTCCCTTGGGACACTATGTCCATTGAAGAATGATGGGTTGACTTGTCTGAGATATTAAGAAAAATTGAGGTGATGCACAAGGCACCTAGGAACAGAATCATGACTGATTATCTGAGATTTGAAACTGAGGCATAACACATGAACACAGTTGAGCCCGCATCTACTTGGTTGATTAATCTCAAAATGGTTTTATTTATGATATTTTGGATAGCACGAATAGATGGAAAGATGGGAAACCAAACTGTACAAACTTGTCTGACTGACTGCTAGACTGAAGTATTGGCTGTTTAAACTAATTCCTTATCGACTGACTCATCTGATCTGCTAACTGATTAATGGTTAGGTACTGAGCATGCGATATTGAATGGTACTTAGTCTGAATAACTGGACCGAGGATCTGGAGTTTTTCTTATGAACATGAGAAAGGGACTCACTAAGTAACATGAGATAGCTAAGTGTGAATTTGTGAAATACTGAATTACCCGAGGACGCAAGGCTAGGCAAATAACATGGTACAAAAATACTTTGTAAGCTGAGGTACTGAAACACTGATGACATGTAGGATTGATAACTACATACTTTGGTCAAGCCATACCTGAAGTTGGACTGTGGTACTGATCTGACTTCTGAGTTGAGGCTAAGACTGATACTATGTTTAAGACTGTAGTAGAAACTGTAACTTAGTCTGTAATTCGGAGTCATAAATGAAATGAATGTTGGTTTATGATGAATAAGGTTTAGACTAATATTAAAGTACTAAGACTGGATACTGATAACTACTTAGGGAAGATTGACATATGCAAGGATCCGATGCTCAAACAAATACTATATCAAACTCAATACTTGACTAAGGCCTGAGGAACAGAATACCAATATTATAAATTTATCAAGAGATTTAAACTGAGGGTATACATGATGTAATCTGAGCTTTACTGATCACTAGGAGTAGAGCATGAGTCATTTGAACTGAACATATGGTAAAACATGACATAAGTGCCTGAGTCATGAGTTGCATGACCTAATTCTGAAATTTTTGTCTTCATGGAACATGACTCGTACTACTAAGGGTATTGGAACTCGTCATGCTAGGAATTTGACATGCACACGATCCTATGGGAGGTGTTTGAAACATGCGTACGTAAGATGATGACTGGGGTACAAAACAATCGCACTGAGATAAGAATAGGTCGGGAATCATCTTTCCTTAGTGATTTTCTACACATACTGAAACTATAGCTAGGATTTAAAGGCGTGACTTCCTGACCTTAAAGTTTAACTGCTATGTAAGGCTACAATAGTAAGTAAATCCATGAATCTGATAAGACAAGAGAAAACAAACATGTAAATAGGAGGTATGTAACATACCAGTGACTGCATCAGGAGGAATTTCCTGATCCTGTCAGGACTGAAGGGCATGGAGTCTATTTAGGCATTGCTCACTAATAGCACTGGAAGTGGCACCCTGCTGATTCGTGCGACTGGATTAATCTGAGGAACGGAGATGACTTTGATAACTTAACTGGGGGAAATCTCTGACTCTGTGTCCTGGCTTTCCATAACCAAAACAGATATTACTTCCGTCTCTACACACCTTCTTATGATGCTTACCACACTCTTCGGAAAGTAGATGAGTAAGAATCCTACTCTCATAACTCTAGGCCTTGGATCTTTATTCCCCATTCCTATGGTCATTTTTAAACTTTGGTATTGGTGCACTAGCTGAAGAGTAAACTGGGGATGAACATTTCTGACACAAATGAGAACGGCTACCACCCTGTAACCCATGCTGAGCAAAACTATAACTACCTATTTTGGCTCTCTTATTTTCTCTCTTCTTCTTCTTAATCTTCTGCTCTTTAGTCTACTGGGCATAGACCATAAGCCTAGATATGTCCATATCACTAATCGACATCGCAGCCCTGCACTCCTTAACCACTCTACCTAATACCCCTAACACAAACTTACTCATTCTGGATCTATTGTCTGCTACTATATTGGGAGCGTACCTGGCTAATTGAATAAACTTAAGGAAGTATTCTTTTATGATCATGGAACCTTGTCTGAGATTGATGAACTCTAACATTTTTGCTTCTTTCTGCTCCAAGGGAAAGAATTTATCTAAAATGGTTGTATCAATCTCTTCCCACTCTATGGGTTCTATCTCTAAACCCCTGTCTACCTTCAACTATTTATACTATGTATAAGCTATATCTTGTAACTAATAGGTAGCTAACTCTACGCTCTTACTATAAGTCACTCCCATGATGTTTGTGACTTTTTGAACCGGAATGAGGAACTCCTGTAGATCCTCTTAGAGCTTAGAATCGGTGAATAAAGGAGGATTCATTTGGGTGAAGTCCCAAATCCTGACTGCAGCAACATTGGCCACTGGGTTGGCTAGAACAGTAGATGGCCATTCATTCTGAGCTTCGACTAAACTATCTAGTGTAGTAAATGCAGTCCTTAATTCTGCATGAGAGACATGCTCATCCAGAGAATCTGGCTGGACGAGCTGAGGCGCTGACTGATTTTTGGTTTCCCTTTCGTTAGTTCTTTTGGGGGCATATTCTGTAAATAAAAGGAAGAAGCGGATTAGAATGAGAGTTTAAATAGAGCTTATGCTCACTAGCATGACATGAATACTAAAAGAAGGGAAACTATTCCTAAAACATCTCATATCCTCCTGCACATAAGTGTGGTGCACACCACACCCATGTATAAGACTCTACTAGATATGACTTTTAGACTTCCTAGGACACTATTGAACCTTAGGCTCTGATACCAAGTTTGTAAAGCCCTAAATCTGGTACCTGGAATGCCACACGATGCTCATGACCGCAAAGGACCATAAGCTAACCCATGATTAATATCTGTATCTGTACACTGCATAATATATAGTATATATGTATACATACACTGTAAAATATGGAATAGAAGTTGTAAGTCCATAAGGTTAAAACTGAATAAAACATCAGATAAAATAATAGCTAAAAATGGTACAATCAATACCAAAACAAATTTGAAGTAACTTTCTGACATGCTATAGTCTGAAAACCTCTAAACTGTCTGAATAAGGAGTTGATGGGACATGTCCCCAACTAACTCCATCTACTAAAATAGATAAGTACTGAAAGAGTGACATAATCAAATGATATCATCCTCGAATTATGAGGACTCACTGCTAACTCTGTCTGCTAAAATCTAGAATGCTACTAACAATATGCCATAAGGCTATCAATCTAGTTTCATGAACATTCCATCAAAAACCATAATGCATAACAATATCATAGAAGTCATTGTTTTCATAAGGGTGTAGCATGCATTTGTAATTTAGGTCACAATTTAACTATGATATATGATTTCTAGTCTTTTAAGCATTTTATCAAACACCTTACATGTATAACTTAGGCATAGGTGTAATCAACAAATTATTCATCATGAACAACCAAATTTACATGTTTCCAACTCATATGATATCATAGATTCATAAAAACACATAAAGATATTTACTTGGGAATCATTCAACATCAATAACATGAACATAATCCATTCACCACATAAATATCATGATATAGAATTTAAAAGAGGGTTTTTGGGCTTCATGGATGAAAGGAATCCATGAATAAATACTATGCATACCTTAGCTTGTGATTCTATGAAGACTGACGAAAAGATTTCTAAAATTTGATGGTGAATTCCCTTAGAATTGAACCTCCTATGAAAACCCTAGGGCTTGTTCTTGAGATTTTTTGAGATAAATTGAGTTTAAATTGCTGAATTATGGTCAAATCTCGTGTTATTAGGATTATATAAGGTGGGAAAATTGACCAAATTATCCTTGAGACACAAAAGTGTAATGCTGAAAAAATGGGTACAAAGGCTACCCAAAGGGCAGCGCCTTTGGTAGAGCCTTTTGTACCTGGGAAGCACCTTTGGTAGCACCTTGTGGAACCTGGGTGGCACCTTTGGTGTTGAATTAATGAGAAAGGCTATACTATGTGTGGCGCCCTTTCAGAGCCTTTGGCTACTGGTTCAAAATCCAAATGAGCACTAAACGGATTCCAAAAATTCTGAAACTAACCCAAAATGTAATCTTTCCTTTCTCTATCACAACAAAACTTGAAAATCATAAAATGGATGTTGGGAAGGTCGTCAAATAATTCCCTGAAGTTCAAAGTCTTAAAATGAGACTAAGTGTTAACACTTATCAAAATTTTCCAAGTGTTGGATCTTTTAAAGAGATTTAAGGATCTAAGCAAGCTATATTTAACCGTGAGATTTTGTGGGGTCTTACACCCCTATCATATGGTCTTAGAATATTTTACCAAGACTATTACCTTAGTCATGCTCAACATACCTCGGTCATGAGGCATGAATCTATTTGTCGCGTTCTAATGGGAATTATTTCTTATATTCAGTCTAGTAGACTTATAACAAGGGTTTGTGAGTCTTATCTTGATTAAATTTGTGATGTTATATAGAGTCCTTTTGTTGATTCTATTCCTATTGTTCGTGATTTTCCCAATGTTTTTCTTGCTAATCTACCTAGCCTTCTCCCTGAGCCTGATATTGAGTTTATTATTAATCTTGAGCTGTGAACCTAACCTATTTTTATAGCACCTTACTGTATGGCTCATGTCAAATTTAAGGATCTAAATTCTCAACTTCAGAATCTATTAGGTAAGGGTTTCATTAGGCCGAGTGTGTCTCTTTGGGGTACTCCTATTTTGTTCGTGAAGAAAAAGAATGGGATTAAGGTGGATCTAGCAAAGATTGAGGCTATTCATGAATGGGCTAGACATACATCTCTGTCCGAGGTTTGTAGCCTTACTAGTTTGGTAGGTTCCTATAGGAGGTTCATGGGAATGGTTAATTGGTACTTGGTTTGAGTTATGGAAACACTATTTCCCCGATGTTTTTGATAAAATTCTTATGAGAATTTTTTTTGTTAAATTGTTGGACTTTTAATAGAACTATTGCATAGTTTAAATTGGTAATGGAACTCAAAATGGTATAAATAGTTTGAAATAGTTAGATGGTAAGGTCTTGGTGGTTATGGTTGGTATAATTGAAAGCCTTATGGGGTACGAGAGAATCCCCCAAGCAAACATAATAATGATCACTAGTGGGATACATAGGATTCCCCCAAATCAACTGAATAATGTATCTATGGGTACATGGGAATCTTTTTTTCTTAAAAAGAGTGGCTAAGAACATTTCTTACAAGCTATAGTTAGTAATAAGATACCACTAATTATACCCTTGGTTAATAATAAATAGATTGGTGGTCTTGGTTATGTGGTAATGATTTTAATTGGGCAATAATGGCAAGGTGTGATAGCTAATTGTGAAGGTGTGGGTCCAATCGACAGACACTGGAAACTAATGTTTGCCGACATAAGTATTGGTCATGATGACCATATGGGGTACATGGTAATCCCCTAAGTTACACTTGTATATATGTATCATGGAGAGCGAAGGGTACTTAGGAATCCCTTAATCCTATGGTATCTTCGGTTCATGCAGCTCCATGCATCGGGGCTCATTTAAGAGGTTACACATGACCCATATAGCTTGTGGGTGGTACTACGATGGTTAATCTACACATTCCCTGGTTAATGACTTTAAAGGCATGCTAAACCAGGTTTTCTTTCCAAGCATAGTTATATATATATGTATGGTTGTGAATGAATATGGTTGGTTTGCTGGATTTTAATGGTTGGTATTATTTTATCCTTATCCAGAGTACTTGCTAGCGTTCACCTGCAAACCTATCTTCAGGCGGTTGTATCCCCATGTGATACAGGAATTGGGAGTTCTACTCCTACTTGGTTATCAAATTTGAGATAAGCTATTGGATTATAGTAGTGAGCCTCCATACTTCAAAAGTCACTATTTCATATCATGGACAACTTTTCATACTTTGGTTATCTTATGGATATCAGTCTTGCCTATGGTTAGGGGCATGACCCAACCAAATATTATTTTTATTTTGGGTAGAGGCTTTATGGAACTACTATAGATTGGAATGGGTGGTGTCGGTAGTGGTGTCTGCCTTAGTATTAACATTTATATTAGGGATGATACCTTTTGACTAAATTTATGATAGTTCCATCCTCTTATGTTATGTTATGGATAGGTACTTGATTATTATTTAGATTTTGTGTATGGTTATTTGTTGGTAATGGGTGGTTAAACTTGCTTGGGTTGGTCAAGTTTATGGACCTATCCTAGAGTCAGGATTGGTACAAATATACTATTGTTATATGTTCAAAATTCATATGACTCTGGGTATATATTGGTTGGTTAGGTTGGGTAATGGGCTGGTCTCTGATCACGGTTGGACTTGAGATACCCATTACGACAAGTCCCTGGTTTGGGTAGTGTTAAGTATGTATTATAGATTTAGGTTCATGGTTATTTGGGGGACCACAAAGCCATAGTGAGTAGAGTCTCTTTTAAAGGCGTGTAGCGTGCCACACTCATAAGAGAGAGGCTATAAGGCATTAGGAATGTTTCACTTTCTTGTGTTCTATTTCAAGCTGTAAGGTCTAACATCCTTAAATCCTTTCTATTTCCTTTTTGCTTGCCTTTTAGGTTATTCATCGATGATCTGAAGTTCATAGAAACTCTTCTATCCTAACTAGGGATAATATTGATGGGACACATTCTACTTAGGAGATCCATACTAGGTCTAGTGGTCTAGTCCCTGATAATCTTGGAGTTCCACTTGTTTCTTCTAGCCCCCTTTAGGGTGACGTGACAAATGTGGAGTTTTAGCAGTCGATTCATATAATTTCTCAATTAGTGGCTCCTCAGGCTGAGCGAGGTCCATTTGGTATTCCATCTTATGAGGCCATAAGGGTTGGCCAATTCATAAAGATGAGTCCTCAAACCTTTAATGGTGTTAAGGTATAGAGGGATCCTTAGGGTTTTTTGGATAAGATGAAAAAGATATTCAGGATTATGTTTACCACTAATATGGAAGGGGTAGAGTTTGCAGCTTATCAACTCAAGGATATGGCGTACCAATGGTACGAGGAATAGGACAGGATAAGGGGTGACGTTGAGGAGTCATCCTTGTAGGAGACTTTCTCCGATGCATTACTGGATTGTTTTTTCCTCAGGAGATTAGAGAAGCAAAAGTAGAGGAATTTATTAATATGATACATAGGAAGATATCAGTCAAGGATTATGACTTGAAGTTTCAACAGTTTTCTAGGTATGCTCTAGAAATAGTGGCTAATATAAGGGCCAGGATGAGGAAGTTTACCTTAAGATTGTCTTATGAGTTGATCATTAAAAGCAAGACTGCATTGCTGATCAAGAACATGGATATTTCTAGGTTTATTGTTCATATGCAATAGGTGGAGAAGGAAAAGAGGAAGCAGGCCGAGATAGGTAGAAGGCAGGGTAAGAGGTTTAGGTTCTTTAACTAATGTGGTGGTCAATGGAAAAGTTATTAGGATAGTGGTAAGTGGCATAATAAGAAGTGGGACAGTTCTGGCTCCTTCTCCATGACTATCCTCCTTACCCAAAGTAGTCAAGTGATAGGCGTCAGTAGGGTGGCAAAATTTCAGGGAAAAGGGTGCCCAATCTTAGCCAAGTGGGGCACAGTCGACTTTATCTTGTCATTCTTGTAGGTTCTATGGTTGGTTGCATAGGGGATACTGTGATGAGAGGAGGGATAGGCGTTTTAAATATGGTCAGCCAGGCCAAATACTTAGAAACTATCCAGTTGGTAAGGTTGCTTTAGGAGCGAATAAGGTTTCGGTTGCCTCTTCAACTCTAATATCGAAGGGTGATTCTTTTGCATTTGTATCTACTATGATACCAGTGCTGGCCGAAATAGGCTATATGCTCTCACTACCTGATAGGATTCTGAGGTATCGCCTGATGTCTTGATTGGTACATTGTAACTCTTTTCTCATGATAGGTATTTCTTAATTGATTCGAGGTCTACTCTTTCTTATATGACCCTATATGTGGCTATGTATTTTAGTTTTGATCTCAAGGTTATTTTGAATTATTTTTCTATTTCTACCCTTAGTAGGTAACTCTATTATTGGAAAAAGAGTCTATATGGGGTTTGTGGTATCTGTTTGTAGTAAGAAGACTTTGGTGGATTTGTTTTAATTTGTTATGGTGGATTTTGATATTATCCTGGGTTGGATTGGTTACATTCGTGCTACCCAACCATAGGTTGTCAAACTTGTAGGGTTGTTTTTAAGTTCCCTTATAAATCAGTTATTAAATGGGAGGGTGGTTCCTTAGCTCCTAAGGGGAAGTTTATATCTTATCTTAGAGCTCAGAGATTAATCTCCAAGGGATATCTCTATCATCTAGTCTGAGTTAAAGATTTTAACTCGGGTGGTCCTTCGTATTTAGTTTTGGTGGTGAATGAATTTCCCGAGGTCTTTCCTTATGCCCTTCCTGGTGTTGCTTTGGGTAGGGAGATTGTGTTTGGGATTGACTTGGTTCAGGACACTCATCCGATATCTATTCACCTTATAAGATAGCTCCAGCTCAGTTAAAAAAGCTTAAGGAGTAACTTAAGGATCTTTTAGATAAGGGTTTCATCCATCATAGCGTGTCCCCGTGGGGTGCATCGATATTATTCATGCACAAGAAGGATGGTTCCCTTTGGATATGAATTGACTATAGGAAATTGAATAAGGTGACGATTAAGAACAAGTATTCTCTTCCAAGGATAGATGACTTGTTTGATCAGTTGTAAGGTGCTAAATTCTTTTCTAAGATAGATCTTGGTCTGGGTATCATCATCTTAAGATTAGGGAGGTGGACATCCCTAAGACGACTTTTTATACTCGTTATGGGCACTTTGAGTTTTGGGTTATGCTATTCAGGTTGACCAATGCCCCAACAACATTTATGGATTTTATGAATAGGGTTTTCTTCCAATTTCTGGATTTATTTATTATTGTGTTTATAGATGATATCCTGGTGTATTCTAAGAGTAAGGTGGATCATGCCAATTACCTCTGTATTATGTTCCAGACCTTGAAAGAACAATAGTTATATGATAAGTTCTCTAAATATGAGTTTTAGTTGAACATTATCACTTCTATGGGTCATATTATTTCTAGTGAGGGGATCATAGTGTATCTACAAAAGGTTGCAGTGGTTAAGAAGTGGCCTAGACCCATGACTCCAATCGATATTCGGAGCTTCTTAGGTTTAGCGGGATATTATAGAAGATTTATGGAGATCTTTTCTTCTATGATTGCCTCTTTGACTAGGTTGACTCAATAGAAGGTAAAATTTTTGTGGTCTAATAATTGTGAGGGGAGTTTTTAGAAGCTGAAGGATAAGCTGACTTTGGCTCTAATTTTGACTTTGCTTGAAGGCAATGAGGGGTTTGTGGTTTATTGTGATGCATCCCGGGTGGGAATTTGTTATGTTTTGATGTTGCTTGGCAAGCTGATAACTTATGCTTCCAGGCAGTTAAAGGTGCATGAGAGGAACTTTCCTACTCATAATCTAGAGTTGTTATCCTTGGTATTTGCAGTGAAGATTTGGTAGTACTATTTGTATGGAGTGCATGTGGATATCTTCTTGGATCATAAGATCCTGCAGTATTTATTTACACAAAAGGAGCTTAATCTCAAAAAGAGGAGATTTCTTAAGTTTCTAAATGACTATGATATGAGTCTTCGCTACAACCTAGGTAAAGCTAATGTGGTTGTTGATGCTCTTAGTAAGTTATCCATGGAGAGTTTAGCGTGGATAAGAAGAAGCGGGAGTTGGTGAAGGATATTCACTACTTGGCTAATCTTGGAGTTCTACTCTTAGACTCTGAGAATGGTGGTTTGATGGTATAGGAAGTGGTTCGGCCGTCTCTTGGTGCAGAGATTAAGAATAATCAAAATCTAGATCCCGTCTTGATGAAAATCAAGGGTGATGTGGGTGTGAAAAAGGTAATGGTATTTAAGATTAGTGGTGATGGTACCTTATGGAACTAATGTAGGTTATGTGTTCCTGACGTCGATGGTTTGCAAGAAAGGATATTGGTTGAGGCACATGAGTCCTGCTATGTTTTTCATCCTGTTCTGACTAAAATATATCATAACCTCAAGGAAATGTATTGGTGGAATGGGATGAAAAGGGATGTGTATAACTTTATAGTCAAGTGTATGGTGTGCCAACAAGTAAAGAAGAATTGAATTATCAAAATTGAAATGGGAAGTGTTCAACATGGATTTTGTTATCGCTCTTCCTCAGTCTTGGAACTAATTGGATTCAATTTGGGTCATCATAGTTATGATGACAAAGTTTGCTTACTTCTTGCCAGTGAGGACTAATATTTCGGCAGAGGATTATGTGAGGTTGTATATTTATGAGATAGTGAAATAGCACGGGGTACCTATTTCAATTATCTCTTATCGTGGTACACAATTTTATCTCACTTTTGGCGGTCATTCAGAAGGGGTTGGGTACTAAAGTTAGTCTGAGTACTACTTTTCACTCGCAGATGGATGGGTAAGGAGAAAAGACTATTCAAACTTTAGAGAATATACTTCATGTATATGTGATTGATTATGGTGGTAACTGAGTTGAGCATCTACCTGTTACAGAGTTTATGTATAAGAATAGATACCATTCTAGTATTGGAATGTCCCCTTTTGAGGTATTGTATGGTAGGAAGTGTAGGTCTCTTATTAGGAAGTTCAAGGTTAGTGAGGCGGATATGTTCGGTTCAGACTTGGTTTATTCGGCTAAGGAAAAGTTGAAGGTGATTTAAGATAGGCTTAAGGATGCCCAGAATTGCCAAAAGTCCTATACGGATGTAAGGCGTAGGGACTTAAAGTTTGAAGTGGGGGATAGGGGGTTCCTAAAGGTGTCTCCCATGAAGGCATTAATGTGGTTTGGGAAAAAAAGGAAGCTCAGTCCCCTGCATATTGGTCCTTATAAGGTTTTGAGGAGGGTTGGTAATGTGGCATATTAATTGGAGTTGCCTTCTAGTTTGAACTCCATTCATCCCGTATTTCATGTCTCTATGTTGAGAAAGTGCATAGGTGATCCTTCATCGGTTGTTCCTTTGGAAGGATTGGGTATCTCAGATTCTCTATCTTATGAAGAAGTCCTGATTGAGATCTTGGATCGACAGATTCGTTGGTTGTAGAACAAAGATGTAGCTTCAATTAAGGTTCTATAGTGGAACCACAAGGTTGAAGAATCTACATGGGAATTGGAAGAGGACATGAAGTCCAAGTATCCGCATTTGTTTTCTGCTTTAGATATTCATTCTTAAGGTATGTGTTCTTCATAACATCCTTATTTTTTGGTTTTGGTTGAGTGAAAGATTGATTTCTTTAGATCTTTGTTAAAGGTAAGAGTAGAGGTATCTAGGGATGGAAATCATGCTTGTACTACCATGTCCGTCATTTTGGGATGAATGATCCCAGTGGGGGATAATTGAAACACCTTAGGATTCGATTCCAAGAAATTTACCGAGTTTTGAACTCATTGGACATCATAGGACTAGGCGTACTAGTCATATTTTATGATACAGTTTAAGAGGGTCTTAGTAATACCTTAAATAGTATAGTGGGGATAGGTTTCTGTCCAATGTACGAGAGGACACATATAGGTCATATATTAGTGTACGGGTCATATAGAGCTAACTCATATGTTAATCAGTGTGTCCTTGATCACATTCTGTCTAGGGTACGAGTTGTAGGGTACTTCTCATACCTAAGGGTACGATTTGGTATTGGATGGTCATATGTTGACAAGTGTGGGAGTCTAAGGTGAGGCCTATGGTATGAGTAAGGGTACCAATCATACCCTATGGTACGGATGGAGGGCGTAGTCGTACCCTGCTACAGACATTTAATGCAGTTTAAGTTGGGGGTAATCTGGATATTTCCCCTTATAACTCCCTGGGATCCCACGACCTAAAAAAAATTTTGGGGCTTCATTTAACCTATTTGCAATGACTTAAGAACTCTAACCTCTCTCAAAATCTCTCAAGGATCTTGGGTTGAGAAAAACCTAGGGTTTCCTTTTAGGTGGTCAACTGAGGCTCATAAGAGTGATTTCTTCTCATCTTCTTCTTAATCTAAGGCAAGATACTTCTCCCTTGTAAGTTCCAACTAAAGGCATGTTTTATGAATTGTTTTCATGGTACACTTGTGGTATGGTTTTGGGCATTCAAATATATGTTGGGGGGTTTTGGTTATAAATGTTTGGTTGTGGTTTCCCCATGTTTTAATCGTGGTTTGGAAACTTGGTTGCATAGAAATTTTTTAATTAGTACTTGGTTTTGGTTTTTGGAAACACTATTCACCCAATGTATTAGATAAAATGCCTATGAGAATGTTTTTGGTTAAATTGTTGGACTTTTAATGGAACTATTGTATGGTTTTGCTTTGTAATGGAACCCTAAGTGGAAAAATAGTTTAAATGGTTTGGAATACTTAAATGGTAAGGTCTTGGTGGTTATGGTTGGTCTATTTGAAAACCTTGTGGGGTACAAGGGAATCCCCCAAGCAAACATAATAATGATCACTTGTGGGGTATGATTCCCTTAAGTCAACTTAATACTGTAATCTATTGGTACATTGGAATCCCTTCTTAAAAGGGATGGGTTTGGACATTGCTTGCAAGCTATAGTCGGTATGACGATACCACTAATTATAGCCTTGGTTAATAAAAAAAAGATTGGGGGTCTTGGTTATGTGGTAATTGTTTTAATTGGGCAATAATGGCGGGGTGTGATAGCTAACCGTGAAGGTGTGAGTCCAATGGATGGACACTAGAAACTCATGTTTGCCGACTCGAGGATTGGTCATGATGACCATATGGGGTACATAGGAATCCCCTAAGTTACACTTGTATAGGTGAATCATAGAGAGTGAATGGTACTTGGGGATCCCCTACTCCTATGGTATCTCCGATTGGTATGGCTACATGCATGGGGGCCCGTTTAGAGGGTTACACTGAAACCATATAGCCCGTGGGTGGTACTAGGATGATTAAGCTGCAGATACCAAGCTTAATGGTTTTAAAGGCATGCTAAACCTAATTCCCTTTCCCAGCATGGTTATATATATGTATTTAAGGTGGTGAATGCAAATGGTTGGTTTGCTTGATTTTAATAGTTGTCATTATTTTGTTCTTATCCTGAGTACTTGCTAACATCACCCGCTAACCTATCTTCGGGCGGCTGTATCCCCACGCGATGCAGGAACCGACCATTCTACTCCTCCTATATAGTGATCGAATTTAGGATCAGCTATCAGATTAAAGAGGTGAGTTTTCATACTTTGAAAGGCTCTATATCATATCATAGACATCTTTTCGCACTTTAGTTATTTTATGGATCTCGGTTTTGGCTATGGTTGGGGGCATGTCCCAACCGAATATTATTTTTCTTTTGTTATAAGAATTGTGGAACTACTATGGGTTGGAATGGGCAGTGTCGGTAGTGGTGTCAGCCTTAGTATTGGCATTGGTATTGGGGCTTATACCCTTTGACTGAATTTAGGATTGTTCCATCCTCTTATGTTATGTTATGGACAAGAACTTGGTTATTGTTTTAGTTTTGGTTATGGTTGTTGTTGGTAATGAGTGGTTGGACTTGCTTGGGTTAGTTATGGTTTTGGACCAATCCCAGAGTCTAGATTGGTACAAATATGCTATCTTGTTATATGTTCGGAACTCATCCGGCTTAGGGTATGTGTGGCTTGGTTAGGTTGGGTAACGGGGGTGGTCTCCAGTCCCAATTGGACTTGAGATGCCCATTAACAAGACCATAGTTTGGGTCGTGTCACTTACATTTTTAGCTATATAGCAAATGGTTCTCTTCACAGGATAGTTCCTTATCAAAAAATTTTGGGTCCCAACAAATAATATATTCACCACTCTATGGTACTTCCTTAACATTGACACATGGAATATGTGATGAACCCCAGACATACAAGAAGGTAAGGCCATCCTACATTCTACTATCCCTACTTCCTTCAACACCTCAAAGGGTCATATATATCTTGGGCTCAACTTCCCTTTTTTTTAACTAAATCATACCCTTCATGGGTGAAACCTTCAAGAGTACCTTCTCCCTTTCTCAAAATTCATGTCTCTCACCTTTTTGACGGCTTTGAGCAGTTATGAGCTTTTATTATATGAGCCTCACCTTCTTATGTAGTCACTGAGCATATCTGGCCATAAGGCCACACCGCATTGAGCCACCCAGTTAGGGACACATATTATCTATTAGATAAGGCCTCGAAAGCAGCCATGTCAATACTAGAATGCATTTTTATAGGAAAATTCATGTTATGGTAAGTATTTGTCCCAATGACTACTAAAATCTATAACACAAGCACAAAACACGTTTCCAATACTTGGATAGTCTATTCAGATTAACAATCGATCTGTGGATGAATAACCATTCTCAAGTATAATGTAGAACACAACTCAGAGTGAAGCCTTTTCCAAAAATTAGAAATGAACTGAGTAGCTTGATCTAACAAGGTGGAAATCGATACCCGATGTAGCCTTACAATTTGCTTCACATAAATCTTGGCTAACTTGGCCGATTATAATCAACTCTTAAAAGTTAGTCGACTTAGCCAACCTATCAACAATGATCCAAATGGAGTCATATTTTCTCAAAGTTTTCGGAATACCAACCACAAAACCCATCATTATTTATTCCCACATCTATTATAAAATGGGCATCCATTGAAACTTGCCACCAAGTTTGGTGTTTATATTTGACTTGCTGGTAGTTTTGACACTTAAGCATAAAATCCACAATTATATGCATCATCCTTTGCCAGTAATAGTATTGCCTCAACTCTCTATACATGTTGTTGGTGACCGAATTTATGAACTACCTAGACTTATGGGCCTTAACTAGAATGGTTAGAATCAAATTATCTATCTGAGGTACACACAACTGACCTTGGATTCTTAAGGCCCCTTCATCATTTAGAATGGTTTTTCTTGCCTTTCCTTGCAAGACTTTTTCTCTGAGGTTGTTCGTTTTCTTATCTTCAAATCATATACTCTTAATGTTATTATAGAATGTGGACTTAGCCTCCATACGTTCCAACATCTTTCCTTCATTAGTTTTGGCAATCTCAAAAAATTGTTATCTAAATATTGTACCTCTCTTGCCAATAGGTGCCTAGAAACCCCCAAAAATGCTAAGCACCCCATGTTATCTGGTTTCTAACTTAGCACATCCTCCACCACATTAGCTTTATGTGGGTAATCCAATATTGATATGTTATAGTCTTTAATAAACTCATACATCTACTCTATCTCAAATTTAATTTCTTCTAGGTGAACATATGTTGTAAGATGTGATGGCCTGTGAACACTTCATACTTTATCTTGTAAAGGTAGTGTCTTCAAATTTTAAAATGAACACCACAGTTTCCGATTCCAAGTTATACAGGGGTAGTTCTTATAGGGATTTATTTTTTTTTGAAGCATAAACATTACATTTTGATCCTTCATCAACACAACATTTAAACCCACATGTGAGGCATTACAAATATAATAAAATCCTTACCCTCGATAGGTAGGGTCAGTACTAGGGATGAAATTTAGAACTTTTGATCTTCTGAAAGATCTCCTTAGACTTATAATCCCATTCAAATTGAAATTCCTTTTGAGTTAGGTAGGTTATGTGTAAGCAATCACAGCAACCCTTTACAATCAGCGATAGTAACTGGACAATCCTAGAAAACTATGAATTGTTGTCATGTTAATAGGTCTAACCCAATTCTTAATAACTTCAACCTTTTGTGAGTCCACCATAACCGCCTATATAAAAACCATGTGCCACAAAAATTATGTAGAAAAAAAAATCTAAAACTCATAGTTAGAGTACTTAACATACATATGTTTCTCCTCAACAACTTTAACATAGTATGCAAATGAGCTTCATGTTGTTCTTTACTATTAGAATAAATAAGTATATCATCAATAAACACAATAATGAATGAATCCAAAAAGTACTTAAACACTCTATACATCATGCTCATGATAGAAACTGGGATATTTGTCAAGTCAAAAGACATAACAAGAAACTCGTAGTCCCAAATGTGTTTGGAAAGTAGAGTTTGGAATGTACTCTACCCTGATTCTTAGTTGATAATAGCCTGACCTTAATTCAATCTTAGAGAACACTACAACTTCTTATAATTTGTCAAACAAATCATATATTCTAGGCAAGGGATATTAGTTACAAATGGTCACCTTATTCAACTGGCGGTAGTCTATGCACATCCTCATACTACCAACTTTATTTTTTATGAGAAACACTGGTTCACCTCAAGGGGATACATTTAGGAGAATAAATCTCTTTTCTAACAATTCTTGCAATTGGGATTTCAACTCTCTCAACTCTGTTGGTGCCATACTGTATGGAGGAATAGAAATAAGGCTAGCCCCCAACTCCAGGTCTATGTAAAAGTAAACTACCCAATCTGAAGGCATACTCGAAAGATTATTTAGAAACAATTTTAGGAATTCACATACCATTGGAACTGACATTATAGGAGGGATACAGATTTATCCCCTTAAGATGGCTAAAAATTCCCCTACACCCCTTCTTCACTAATTTATGGGCACGAATTGCAGACATAACCCTCTTTGGATTAGATTTAAATATACCCTCCCACTCTAACTTCTTTTGCCCAAGCATTTATATAGTGATAGTTTTGTCATAACAATCAATAACAACATGGTAAGGGGACAAACCTCATTCCCAAAATAATGTCAAATTCCTCCTTGTATAAAATAACTAAGTATGCTAGGGTCTTAAACCTCATGAATATTAAAGAACAAGTACGATAAACTTAATTAACACACACAGAGACCCAATCCAATATAGACACATACATAGGAGCATCATGATGTTTATAGCTCAAGTTGGTATAGCAAATTTCACAAGCACATAAAATAAGGTAGAACCGATATCAAACAATATAGAAAATTTATAATCACAAATAAAAATAGTAACTGTGATCAGCACATTAGAAGTTTTCACCTTAGGATAATCCAGAATTACATAAAGGTGTGCTTTGTCACCACCCTAACTTCCACCTTACCACTTGGAGCTCTATTTCTACCAACTTATCCTCTATCTCGGTTAGCCTAGTTGCCACCCCTTGTTTGGCCAACATTCCTACCTTGCGGATGACCCCGACCATTTTCTCCACCACCTCAACCTGCCAGAACTTGAGTTGTAGAAGTTGGTTGCTATGTCAACGGACATGCAAACAAAAAACCAGGGCAATACCTTTTGATATATCCCAAATCCCCAACACTCAAAGAATTTGGGTCCCAAAGTAGGACTCTGAACTGAAGATGATGAAAGCTCATCGCTTCAATCTCAAGAAGGCTAATAACTGATCTTCTATGGGCCCTCGTAGATACTAGAATAAATGAATGGTAGGGATTAAAAAACCTATTAAAAAAATCTCCCATTGAGAAAGTACCACTAAATTGGTTCAAGGTCCGTGCCTTTTTCTCTCCTTCCTTTACTTCTCAATGTTTTTCTAGTGCTTCAGTCATTTTGGAAAATTCAACATCCAAAAAAGACTTACTAGTCACTACCACAGATTAGGTAGCTGACCTAATCCTTAAATTCATACCCTTCATACAATATCTAATGCACTTATCATTTGAGCTAATCAACTATAGTAAATAGCAGGGTTGCCATAGACATGTTACCCACTTTCAACTTTGAAAACTCATACTTCTTATAGTCATAATAAGTATGGGGAACATATTTCTCAAGGAATATGTCCTGTAATTAGGCCTAAGTAAGTAGAGGTAAGGCGGCCCTACACTCCACAAATAACTTCCATCATTGCTTAGCTTTTTCTATAGCTGAAAGGAAACAAACTCCACCCAAAACTTTCCAATAATACCCATTTTATGCAAACGTTCATGATAATTTATTAAGAACTCAAAAACATCCTTAGACTCTGTACCTTGGAATATCGAGGGCTTCATCTTCATAAACTTATAAAATAACTCATGCTCATCATTAGTCTTTACTAGTCCAAGTACATGTTAGGGATGCACCCCTGTTTCAGAGCTTGCATCCATCCTTGGTTCTACAGTGACAACATCTTACATGGTTACAGACAAAATAGTCAAAATCACTGGAGTGTAGCCAATTACAACCAAGATACCCAAGAATCCTAACACTTGCTAAATTGCCACTGCAGATAAAGGCACCAAAGTTTCACTATTCAGTGTTGACACCATATTTTCTGGAGTTGGCATCTCTTTTTCCTCAACTACCTCCTCTTCATCCTGAGCATAGAATAAAGAATCATGTGTTAGGATAGGGGACACCTATCTCTACCTTACCAATCCCCGAGATACCTTTGCTTTACCCTGATAGATATTACTCTCCATCTTTTTCTTATTTTCTACCTTTAACTCAAGCCTTTCTCAGACTGCTGCCCCAATGGCCCATGCAGGTGCTAAAATAGGTGATGTCGTGGGTGGTGTTGTTCCTTCCCTAGTGGAATGAGTTTTTACCATTTATAAATAATAAAGAAAGGATTAGATACAAATTCAGATCGCCAAATACAGTTAGAATCAAGTAATAGCATGAAATGAAGGAAGAAAAAAGAATTCATTTCCTAAAGCCCTATAGCCTCCAAAAAAAAGTATACACATGTCATCATCATTGCATATTACTCTACTGTACATATTCTTGTAGATGAGATCTATGAACCTAGTGCTCTCATAACATCTCTATCATGACCCAAAAAGTTATGATTGGTGCCCCCCAACCAATGGCAAGAGAACCATACTACACTGAATTTTACTCATTTAAGTGTTATTCTCACTCTTATGGAAATATTAAATCATGCCTTTTAACAAGTACTAAATTAGCCCCATTCAATAATGAATAAACATTCGATGATATTACCATTAATACAAATAAATTAAGAGAAGAAATCTCAATTTACTGCAATCCCCAGGACCTGAAGTCATCATAAAAAACATTTATAAACATCTAAGTCAAAAAGAAGAGAGAATAACCCAAAATATAATATATGTAAATCATCTTAGTCCTATAAAAAAGGGACGTCGGCATTGTAAGAGGATTTGAAGGTTGCTTAAATATGGTGCTCTCACTCAAAATAAAGTCTAAATCTCTATCTAGAGCTGAGGAAGATGTGTTGCACTTAACAAAAAGAAGAGTAAAAGAAGCATCAGTCCATAAACAAGTACTGGTAAGTATCATATGCCAACTACCTCAATAATAAACAAGTAAGCAAGCCAAATAAGTATAACAACTATTAAAACAAAGCCTATAACCAATGTTATTGATCAACTCAACATCATCACATAATTATAAATTACAAGTTTACTTTCATTGGTATTCATACTTAAATATTTTCACAATGACTCGTCATTATGTTAAATCACCAATAGGCACCCAATATATATATGTGAGTGCACATATGCAAAATATGCACTTCATATCTTACCTTTTTTAACTTCATCATCAATATCACCTTATGCCAATGTGGTGTCCGACCTATTATCACATTGGTATCAATATGGTAGCTACCGGTTATTAGATTCGTACCAGTGTGGTACCCAATCCATCATCAAAACATATCAACTTAATACAAATAAAATGCAATCCAATCATTAAATCAAAAGTTATTTTTGAAGGAAATCAAAGATGTAAAGTCTACCAATAAGCACAAAGCCAAGAAAGGCTAAGTGCTACAACAAAATCATAGTCTACTCAACTCCTTTTCTCAAAGTCACCCTTAAGCTACACTTTTGCCCTTTCATTCTGATTCAAATTTGTTCTTGATCTATACAGCAATAAGAATACACCAACATTTCAATAATTTATTTTCTTTTAATCATTAGTGACCATAACTCATTGACTTTAGCCACTAATTTGTCCTATTTCATCATTTTAGGTTTTTCATATCATTTAAAACTCACAAAATTTACTTGAAGAAGCATAAACAACCATAAATATAGTCCTTTCAGCATTTTCTAATACCCTAGGATCACTACATACTGAATTCATAAGTAATTCCATCATTTTTCATCGATTTTCATAAACTGGGGTTAAACCCCAAAACCCATCATTAATCCATTTTGAAATAATTTTATAAGGTTAAAAAAAGTGAATTCTAACTCTAAAATGTAAATACATACCATCAACGATAAACAACTCCAAAACCCTTTTAAAATATCCTCCCCCATAGCTCTCTTATATTTTTCAAAAAAGTTAGGGAATGAAATGCTTTTATACTTTTAAAAATAGTAATTTTACTATAGGTTACTGCTATAGCAGATAGTAACCACTACAAAGGTTAAAAAATTGCATTGTTCCATTTTTTCACGAAGGTCGTCATAGTAGTACTATTGGAGAAGTTGTTTTTTCTGCTGCAGTGGTGTTACATTTTCTACTGCAGCAATTTGAGGTAGAAACTCAAAAATTCTCCTTATTTTTGCTCATTTTACAACACATACCATAAATTTCAATATTGCAAATACGCCCCTCCATAATAGACACTATACCATAGTTCTATAACTCCATTTCAGGTGTCAAAAGTTGCTACGACATTCTATGCTAATTGTTCATCTAATTATCACTTCAAATACCACTATTATAGCTCACATAAGTACTAAATTTTTTCGATCATTACATCATAAAAAATAATCCAATCTTAAAGTAGCCCTGAATTTTTAAAAATTAATCAAAGAAAGTCTAGGTGCAAATTCTACCTTCTATTTCAACATAATGACTTTTTGAATTGTTACATGTACACCTAATATACGACACATGAAATGGGTTTTAAGATACCTATTCTAATCCCCAGTCACTACTTCAGATTTACAATTTGTATGTTGCCATGTACCTACCATAAAATACATTTATAGTTTGTATATGGTTTAATCATGGTTTTTTGATGGTACTTCACTAAAATGACCATAACATCTACACCAGACTCTGGTTAATGTATGATTGAATGAGTTGGAAATTAGAATCGTATACCTTTGAATCAATAGATAAGGAACTACATAACTCTTCCTACTTTAAGAAATATACTTGTTTAAAGTTGATCCTTATATCAACATATACAAAATCTTAACTGATAGAGATGCTTTCAACTTAACTTTGTGCTAGAGTACCCTATGACCTTTATTATCATATAGTACACTTTTTACACTCAATTATTTAACCTTTACACCTACACAAAATCAAATTCACTAGGTTTGGTCTAATTTCATATGTGAAATGGTTCAAATAAAAGTCCAAATGTCCAAGGTGATACTAATTTATTCCTAGACTAAATGCAAGCCTTCATTATTTGGCTAATTGATTCACACTTTCAATTTATCTTTGTGGTCTTAAGATACTAAAGGCTTTACCATTTTAAAGAAACCAAGATTCCTTATGCATCCTTAGGTTGGTGTTGAAATAATCATAAAATCATGTTCCTTAGTTCTACAATAACTTGGAACCTATTTCTTCTATTGTATTTATGTGAAATTTTTCTTTTGCTGATTTTTCTTTCTTTTGTCATCATCATGTGTCTTATCAATGGCCTCCTTTTCTTATAAGGCTTTTATTAATTCTTCGTAAATATTATCAATCTAGGAACTAGGCTCTTATCATCATCCTTTTTATTTTTGCACCCTTTAGAAGGGATCAATAAATCTAGATGTTTTGGATTTCTGTACTTTTGTAAACCCTTAAGAGATGAATGATCATATATCTCTGAGTTCTTTTATTCTTTTATTCTTCTTTCCAATTAAGAACCATATTTCTAGTAATAGTTCTTGGGACAACAAATCCTAGTTCTTTGTTGCATTGATCACCTCCTAATTACTTCTTCTAATAGATTTTGTGATTTGGCATCTAGACTTCATATGTTTTGGCAGTAAGATAAATTGATTTTGTGTATCACAAGATCCCTCTGCATGGATTTTTTTAGGAGAAATTATTACATTTTATGTTATGTGTTAATATCCTTACATTAACCTTTTTTCTCCTACGTTATCCCTTACATGTTGACTCTGAGATGAACCTCAGGAAGTTAGGTTAACTTAGATTCTCATAAGTAAGATTGATCACGTGTTTGTACCTGTCATAATTGATATGGATAACTATATTCCTCTTTTCTCCCCCTTTTTAAACTATTATTTACTTCCTTAAATCAATAATATGCCAACTCTACATATATTGTACTTAAGTCCATAGTCTTCATAGTAAAACAATTGAGTGTCAAAGGAAATACCTTTATTTTTATTTTTCACCTCTTTGTCCTCAAGCCAAGTCTTCTACTATTTTTATTAAGTGTAGGCAAGTTATCATATTGAGGATATATTCTTTCCATACATATCAACCTTGACATCTCTTGTTTGTTATTCAATTCTTTTAGAGTCTTTTTGGAATGAGGTTTTTTTTGTGGTGTAGCTAGAATCCTATGAATCTTAAATAATATACTTTCCTTCTTTAATGCAAGGACCTAATTCTAATGATCTTCGATTTCTCTTTCCAGGTTTTCTCTTACTCCCCACAAGTTTAAGTGATTTATTTTAAGGACATTGCATTCTTGTATCAATTCCTTCTTTTAAATGTCAAGTTTCTTATGCGTTATGAGGATAATTTTAGTAAATTTTTCTAGTTCTCTTCTTGAATAAGTCTAAATTTCTTCCCTAACTTTTAAGTACTTAGTGGTATTGCCCTCCTCTTTATAGCCTTTTTCATACTATGTGGACCTTTTAAAGATAAATGGTGTAGTGGGGTTTTCTTTTTGTCTTCTTTTAACACATCCTATAATTTTTCCTCTACTTTTGACTTTATTATTTTTCGAAATAGTATGGGCTTGGTTTTTATTTCCTATCTTGAATTTCCAATGTGAAACCATCTTTAGTCTAAAGGTGTTAGCCTTTATTGAAATATCTTGCTCTGATATCAATTGTTAGTTTGAATGCAAACTAAGCACTAAGAGAACAAGGTTCTTTGAGAAATTATGCTCAAAAGTAAACTGCAGTATAATAAATCAACATAACTATTTAACATGAAAAACTTCTTACTTAAAAGAGGAAAAAACCACATCCCATTTTTAAAGGTTTATCTCAGACTTTTCCACGAAACCCAAGATCAAATGCAGGTTTACAACGCCCCTTGTAACACAAAGGAGTTATTTCCAATAAAACCAACCTCAGATAACTATGTAATAATATTTATTTGCTAACGGTTCAAATAGTTATGTGCTAACTCTTGTATAATTGTGCTCAAGCCAATAACTCCTTTGTTCTTGAAAAAGTCTGGTATCTCGGTTTTCTGTATTTCGTCTTGTTCAGATATTTCTTTTGGTATAATATAGTCTCTTGTCATACCAATTTTTACTACTGTGACCACTGCTTTAATTTCATCAAATAGTATTTCGGCAGGGGCCAAATAAAATCTAACATAAAATAGTTGTCCTTTTGTAATTTTTATATATGTCATAATTCCTTTATGTACTTTAGGAATCATGGCTAATTCTTTCCCATCTATTTTATATATTGTTGATAATAATCCATAAGAATAATATGTAGCAATTAAATTTAGGTTGGTTCCTGGGAGCGCAATAAGTTTATTATAATTTTGTAACTTTTGGGTTATATAGCCTTGGTGTTTTTTGGCTAGCTCAATATCTTGGACGGGTTTGGTATTTAGTAAGGTTTGGATTGTATATAAATTTTCAATATAAACATGGGTTAAATGGTTGTAAGCATTTTTTTACTGGTTAATTGCTTCTGAATAAGGGTATAACTGCGAGGGTACAAATAATTCATTCTTTTGGATATTTGGTGGTGCATATGGTTTTTCAAATATCTTATTTAGGTTGTAATGCTTTTTCTTTGGTAATTCAGATTTTGGTAAATTTTTTGTAGTGGGTAATTTCTTAGTTGTACCTGATGTTCCTGCACATGTAACAACCGTTTCGGTTTAAGGTGTGTCCGAACGTCACCTTCTAGGTCTAGTTTTTTAAAGTGCTCTTCCTGCACTATATATGTGCCTTTGGCTTTTTCCTTTTTTTTAGAGTGCTCAGATTGCACTTTTAATTCTGCGACTTCAGTAGTCAGTAGAGTAACTTGTTCTTTTAACAATTTCACTTGTTCAAATAATTGAACTAGTAAATCATTCTGAGTAACTTCAATAGTAACTTCTTCTGTTGTTAAATCAGTCTGAGTAGCCTTGTCGTGACAAGTAATTTGAAATGACATTTTTGTTAGTACTAGTTACTTCAATTGTAAATGTAAAATTTAATATGTTCAAGACTAGTCTCCGTATTTTCTTTGTTGTAACTGAATTTTGTATTTTCTTTGTTGACCACCAACGTACCTGCGTATTATCTATTCATACAATAAATTTGTTATATACTATATATGGCTCAAATGCTAATAAACATTTATATAATGAGCATAATTCTTTTCTATTTATTGTCCATTTTATCTCTGTTTCATTAAACGTGCCTGAGTGGTATCTACAATGATGTTCTAATTTTTCTTCTTCACATCTATATTTAAGTACTCCACCATAACTATATTCGCTTGCGTCTGCTTCTACTATATATGTAAATTTTTTATTTTTGTCTGGAAATTGTAATTTTGGTAATTCTTTAGAAAGTATTTTTATTTTCTGGACTTGCTAACATGGTATCAGAGCCATGTTAATTAAAAAACGTACAAGTAGATATGTGTTAATTAGATATGTGTTAATTATGAGAAAATTTATAAAAGTTAATTTAGTCGTATTTATTAATTATGAGTTATTATTATTTACGTTGCTATTTGTTTGTTAAAAATGAGAAGACCATTTAAAAATATAGAAACTTTTAGAAAAATTAAAGAAACTTTAACTAGTTACTGCCCAGAATATTCGAAGTTAAATAAAATAAAAGAAAATCCCCATAGATTAGCTTACTTAATTACCTTAATATCTGGCAATGAGGCAAAATTAATAATCCATTTAAAATCTAGAAGAATGAGATATATACCACCTAATTATGATAGAATCAGTTTTCGGTATCCACCAAAATATTATAAATATTGTATAGATGAATAATATAAAAAAAATTCAAAAATATAAAGAACTAAAACAAATAATATCTGAAAAACAGAGAGAATAAAAAATAAGAAAAAAAAGACTACAATATTACATGATTGTAGGAGTATGTCAAAAATCAATAAAAGCACAAAAAGAAGAAATATCATATTTAGAATCACAAATAGATAGTCTAGAATACATATATCAACATGATCAATATACTATCAAGTAGATAAAATAAACAAAGAAGAATTTATAATAGATGAAAAAACATATGCAAAACCATGAAGGATTAAAAATAAGGAGAGTATTTTCCAATTTAGGAGGAAGATATAAGAAAATAGGTGAACATTTATTTTCAATGTTAGAAAAAGAAGAATTAAAATTAGAAGATAAATTTACAGCCATGGTAAGAATAGCAAAAGAAAATGAAGAAATAGATAGGCAAAAAGAAATTGATAAAATAAAACAACAAACTACAGAAGAAATACGAAAAATAGAATAAACTAAAAATAGTAGGATTGCTGAATTAGAAAAAGAACTACAAATGCTAAAAGATTTGTATGGAAAAAAAAAAGAAAGAAAAAGAAGAAAGGATAAAGAACAAAAATTATTAATTGAGATAAATCAATTTAAAGAAAAATTAGAAGAAGAAAATAAAAAATTAGAAACTAATGAAATAGAAATAAACACAATAGATTCTGAAGAAACAAATAATTATGATCCGAAAGATAGTGAAACATATACAGAAATCTTAACAAATGTAGAAAAATTAGAAATTAAGGAAAAATAAGAAGTAAGTAATAAAGAAAACTTAGAAAATACAAATACGGAAATAAATACTCTTGATAAAGAAGACGATGAAAATATAATACCTAGTACATCAAAAATAAGAAAACTTACATATTATTAAAAAGATAAGTTTAAAAAATATAACCTAAAAATGAATATAACAAATGGACACCAAAACAAACAATTAATAAAAATTATAACTTCTTAGACTTAGACTGTGTAATATATGTAGATAAAACGATACAATTATGGATAGGATATATAGCAAAACAATTATTAGAAAATGGTATAAATACAATAAATACACCAGAATGTATAGAAAGAACACTAATAGGAACAACAAAATTATGGTTTTTAAATTTAACTGAAAATAGTAAAAAGGTATTAAGAAATGATAAAGAAACAGAAGGAACAACAGTAACTAAACTAACACCTACAGACATATTGAAAAAATATGAAATGACTATAAGAGATAAGTTTAACAGTATAGCAACAGAAGAAGAAGAAGAAGAAGAACAACAACAACAACAACAAAACAAAGAAAAAGATACAAACAGGAATTTAATATTAAAACTAGCAATATGTAATATGTGTTATATAGATGAATATATGTGCGCATTTAAAGAATACTATTATAAAGGAGCATATAATACAAAAGGAAATAAAGAAGTTAAAAGATTATATTTTAGTAAATTATCTGAATCATTTAGTTCAAAAATAATAAAGAGTTGGGATGAAGCAAAAATAGTAGATACCCTAGGAGCAAGAATAAAATTTCTACGACAATGGTATAAAAATCTATGTGAAAAATATAGAGAAGGAATAAAAATGAAAAAAAACATCAATAAAAAATTTAGCATGTTGCAAAGATAAAATAGCGCCTCAATTTGGATGTGAAGAAAGATATTATAAGAAAAGAAAAAGACATAAAAAAAATAAGAAATACAAAAAATTAAAATATAAGTATAAGAAACCAAGAAAAAGATATTATGTAAAAAACTATAAACATAAAAGACCATATAGGAAAAAGAAATCTATAAAAGAATGTAGTTGTTATAATTGTGGAAAACTAGGACATTTAACTAGAGATTGTAAAATGCCTAAAGATCCAAAAAAGAAACAAATATCAGAAACAAAGATAGAAAATGTTGAATCTATGCAAATAGATTATGAATTAGATAGTGAAGATAGTATATATGAAATTTCAGAAAATGAGACAGATAATGAAATAAATAGTGAATTGGACGAAAGTATAAATAATGACTGAAAAAGAAATAAAAATAATCACAAAGGAGGAATACTTAAACAAAGAAGGAACTGACCAAAAAGTAATATTTGACAGTAATATATTTGAAGAAATAAAAGGAAAAGAGTTAGACCTAAGTGTAGAAAAAATATTTAAAATACCAACAATAAAAAATATATTTAGTAGAAGAAAAGAAGAATACTACGTAGTAAGCCAAAAAGAACATATAATAGATTGTAAATATGCCAGAGGTAAAGCTAGTATACCATTAGTAACAAGAAGAACAGTTAATAAAGAAATACAAGATATAAAAAGTAGAGACCCAATAAAATATGTACACCTTGGAGGGACAGAGATATTAACAAAAACATGTTTTAGAGAAGTAATAGATACACTAATCGAACTATATTTAGAAGATGATAGGATAGTAAAACCTATAGAAAAAGGATAATTAGTGCCATAAAAGGAAATTTAATATACGAAAAATTAAAATTTATAATAAGTGCAAATTATTCAGTATCAATAACAGATAAAAATATAGATAAATCATGAGTATTATATTGAAAAATATCAGGAATAAAACTAACACAGGAAGTAAAATAATTACAGCAAGATATAGAAATCTATATGTATTAACAACAAAATATAAAATAAATGGAAAGAATAAAATTAATAAAATACACATAGAAAGTCCTTTTGAACAATTCGTAAAAATAATTGATAACAATGATTATAGTTACAAAGATATAGACATAGAAGAAGATTTAGATATAATAAATGATAGGATAAGTACAACAAAAAGAATAGTTTATGAAAAACCAGAATCATCAAGCTCATCAAAAGGAACAAATTATGAAACAACTTCAACAGTTAATTTAACTCAATATTACATAACAAAAACAATAAATGAAAATGAATATTTAATGCTCATAAATACAGGACAAAAAGAAGTAAAATCCAATAGTAATATGTATCCAGATCTACCAAGGAGTCTAATAAACATTAAAGATACAGCAGGAGTTAGAAAAATAAAAATAGAATTTTAAATAAAGGAAGATATGCAAAAAGCAGACATAATATTAGGAATAAAATGGTTAGAACAAGTAAAACCCTACAATATAGAACATACACAAATAACCATAACTTATAATAGAGAATTATTAATAAAGAGAGCTTTGACATGATATGAAAATATATGTACTTATGAAAATAATAGTAGAAGGATATTATAATAGATATTATACACCAATGATAGATACAGGAGCAGAAGCCAATTTATGTAGATATAATTGTTTACCAGAAAGTAAATGGGATAAATTAAAAACACCAATAATAGTTAGAGGATTTAATAATGAAGGAAGCTTAATTACTTATAAGGCTAGAAATGTAAAAATACAAGATGGGATAAGATATTAACAATAGAAGAAATCTATAATTATGAACTAACATCAAAAGATATGCTTTTAGGTATGTCATCTTTAGATAAATTATATTCACATATAATAACTAGAACACACTGGTGGTTTACAACACCATGTAAACAAAAAGTAAGAGAAAAAAGATTTATTGATAAAATAAGAAAAAAAACTGATTAGATAAAAGGAAGTAAAAAAATCACACAAAAATTAAAAAATATAAAAAATACTAAAGACACAATAGAACTAGTTATATTTTTAATAAATAAAGAAGAAATAACTATATTTTCAATAGATAAGGTAGAAATAATAAAGAAAAAATTAAGACAACTATACAGTGAAGATCCATTAAAAGAATGGAAAAAACATAAAACTACTATAAAAATTGAGCTAATAGATAAAAATAGCATAATAACCCAAAAACCATTAACATATAACTTTGATAATTTAAAATAATATAAAATGCATATAGATGAATTATTAGAAAAATAATACATACCAAAAAGTAATAGTAAGCACAATAGTCCAGCATTTATAGTAAATAAACATAGTGAACAAAAAAGAGGAAAAAGTAGAATGGTTATTGATTATAGAAACCTAAATGCTAAAACTATGACATATAATTATCCGATACTAAAAAAGATATTAAAAATAAGACAAATACAAGGATATAATTACTTTAGTAAATTTAATTGTAAATCAGAATTTTACCATTTAAAGATAGATGAAGATTCTAAGGAATTAACTGCATTTACGGTACCACAAGGATTTTATGAATGGAACGTATTACCATTTAGATATAAAAATGTACCAGGTAGGTATCAACATTTTACGGATAGTTATTTTAAACAATTACCTTATTTTATACATAGATGATATATTACTATACACAAAAACCAAAGAAAACCTTTTTAAATTACTAGAACAATTTACAGATATAACAGAAAAATCAGGAATAAGCTTAAGTGAAAAGAGTGAAAAGAAAGCTGAAATTATGAAAAATCAGATAGAATTTTTAGGAATACAAATAGATAAGAGTGGAGTAAAAATGCAACCACATATAGTATAAAAAATAATAAATTCAAAATAAGAATTAGATACCAAAAAGAAATTACAATCATTTTTAGGATTAATAAACCAAGTAAGAGAAAATATACCAAAAAATTAGCAGAAAACCTAAAGCCATTACAGAAAAAATTTAAAAAGGATGTAAAATATAATTACAATAAAGAAGATAAAAAGTAAGTCCAGAAAATAAAAATACTTGTTAAAGAATTACCAAAATTACAATGTCCAGACAAAAATAAAAAATTTATATATATAGTAGAAGCAGACACAAGCGAATATAGTTATGGAGGAGTACTTGAATATAGATATGAAGAAGAAAAATTAGAACATCATTGTAGATACTACTCAGGCATGTTTAATGAAACAGAGATAAAATGAGAAATAAATAGGAAAGAATTATGCTCATTATATAAATGTTTATTAGCATTTGAGCCATATATAGTATATAACAAGTTTATTGTACGAATAGATAATACGCATGTACGTTGGTGGTTAACAAAGAAAATACAAAATTCAGTTACAACAAAGAAAATACGGAGACTAGTCTTGAACATATTGAATTTTACATATGAAGTAACTAGTACTAAAAAATTGTCATTGCAGATTACTTGTCACAACAAGGCTACTCAGACAGATTTAACAACAGAAGAATTTACTACTGAAGTTACTCAGAATGATTTACTAGTTCAATTATTTGAACAAGTTAAATTATTAAAAGAACAAGTTACTCTACTAACTACTGAAGTCGCAGAATTAAAAGTGCAATATGAGCACTCTAAAAAATAGGAAAAAGCCAAAGGCATAGATATAGTACAGGAAGAGCACTTTAAAAAACTAGACCTAGAAGGTGACGTTCGAAAAAACCTTAAAACTGAAACGGTTGTTACATGTGCAGGAACATCAGGTACAACTAAGGAATTACCCACTACAAAAATTTATAAAAATCCAAATTACCAAAGAAAAAGAATTACAGCCTAAATAAAATATTTGAAAAACCTTATGCACCACCAAATATCCAAAAGAATGAATTATTTGTACCCCCGCAGTTATACCCTTATTCATAAGCAATTAACAAGAAAAAACAAGCTTACAATTATTTAACCCGTGTTTATATTGAAAATTTATATACAATCCAAACCTTACTAAATACCAAATCAATCCAAGATATTGAGCTAGCCAAAAAACACCAAGGCTATATAACCCAAAAGTTACAAAATTACAATAAACTTATTGCGCTCCTAGGAACCAGCCCAACTTTAATCGCTTCATGTTATTCTTATGGATTATTATCAACATTATATACAACATATGGTAAAGAATTAGCCATGATTCCTGAAGTACATTGTAATGCCCCGCATTTTCCTAAGCTAGAAAATGAACCGTTGTTCGTATATGTGAAAACCCTAATTTTGTAAGCCATATTTGGGCACCTAAATTACTAAGAGTACCCTAGTTATAAGAGAGCTTATGATGTGTTAAGTGTGGTTATATGAGTCATTTAAGGTAGTACAAGCTAAGAGTTTTGAAATCCATCAAGTTTTAGTGTTTGAATTCACAAGGGTCATCTTTGAACGAGCATAACTTAATAAATATGTGGTATTTATGAATATTTCTACCCAAAAAAATTATATAGAATCGAATTATCTTTCCAACGATACCAATTTCACCAAAATCCGACACCCGAGCTAGGAGTTATGGCTTTGCGAAGTAGAGTGCATCGCCTAACCAATCGCACATGGCCACTGGAAAGCATATGCGATAGCATTTGCGACACCTATGTAAATATAGGTGATATCATATACAGTGCCTATGTAAATATAGGCGATATCATATGCGGAGCCTATGTAAATATAGTCTATATCATATGCGGTGCCTATGTAAATATATGCGATATCATATGCGGCGCATATTTTATGGTTTCAAGTGACTTAAACACTCTATTTTTGGGTTATTTTGAGGGAAATTAAGTCTTTTGGCACTCCTTACACACCCCTAAACTTAACCTTATGAATTTAATAGATTCTAAACACATCATAACCCTATTATCAGTCTAAGTTCATCATCCAAGAGCACTAAAGGATAAAAACAACTAGGGTTACACAATCAACATTGAGGTTCCAATCTTTCAACGAATCCGTTACCATAAAGGTATATGGAGTTATGAACAAGTACACCCTTTCGTTCTTGTGCCCAAAGTTTGCATTATTTTACAAATATACATGATTTTTACATGTTTTATCATGAATTTGAAATGATAAATCTTATCCTATGTTGTTATTCAAGATACTATGATTATTTTGAATGTTTAGAAAATAAACTCCATGAGTTTGAGATTATGGTTATGATTAAAGGCTGAAATTTTTTAGATTTCCGTATAAATTATGCATGCTTGTGATATAAAGCATAAATGTTGAAATGTTTTGATTAAGTATCTCTATAAGGGTCATTAACCCACATTGACATTGTTGTTTTGAGAATTTATGTGCTACATGCACTCATGTTAAGACTATTTTTGATGAAGTATAGAAAGATTTGACCTTTTGGTCACAAAAGAGTTAAAATCCACTTTATGAAATGAGTTATGGATTTTATCATTTATTTAACTTAAAAAATATGAGATTACCCTTAAAGTGGATTTTTCTTGAGATTTTTTAGCATAGTATTAGGAGTATTATTTAGCACCGAGTTGGTATGTTACTATGATTTCATACCCCAGAACTACGTGCCACCGTAGGTTGAGACATTGGCTTCCACTATATGTAGAAAATTGAGATAGTGATCACTGAGATGAGATTGTTCTACACTGATGGAAAGGGTAGGACAGCCCTAACCTTACGAGGGAAAGTCGTGGGACATCATGGGTGCTCACATGGTGTACATGTCGGTTAGAAGAACCTCTCAAAGAGTCATCCCTCATTCTTAAATTGATTTTACTAATTTAAAAGAGATTTGAAATACAGATTTATGATGTATTCAATATTCCAGCTTTCACTAAGATTGCTTGATGAGAGAATAAGCAAAAAGAATCTTGCTATTTGGATTAAGTGTAATGGCTCATGATATCCATAGTGGCATGTTTTACCATTCATTGTATATGATTTCAGATTTTAGATTTCTTTCAAGCTTTATGAGCCATTTACAAATGTCCTTCATGATTTGGAAAGAAAACTTATGACATGATCGTTATATATATATATATATATATATATATATATATATATAAAAATATGTTTATTTCATGCACCATCATGTACTCGGTACATATTCCATGATACTGACCCACATGTTCATATGTGGACTACATTTTCCCTATAATGTAGGTTCAGGTGCTCATTCCCAGGTTTGACCGTGATTATCCAAGCACGTTGATCTACATCCTCTGCAGTGGTGAGTCTTCATGGTCCGAGGACTAGCTATTCAAATTTCCTCAGTTACTTTGAGTCTTTCAATTTATTTTCTGAGTTCGGGTCAGTTGGGGTTTGTCGCAATGGCTCATGGATATACAGTTTAGTAGAGGCTTGTCAGACTAGATGGATAGATTGATCAGATTTGTCAGAGATGTCGTATTTTGTTACTTTTCTTATTTTATTCATATTGCAATATGATATTATGGAGGATGTTTAGATGTTTTGATTATGATGACTTTGATTATAAGTGTTGAATGGTAGAAAAATGGCTAAAAGGGTTAGCTTGGGGCTACTTATAGCCTTAAGCACCGTGTGATGCCTCAGGGCCCATTTTCGAGGCGTTACAAACTTGGTATCAGAGCTTAAGGTTATTGGAGTCCTAGGGAGTCTAACTAGCCGCATTAAGTAGAGTCTTGATCATCGGTGTGTAGCGCGCCACATCTATGAGCAATAGGCTATGAAATGTTTTAGAAAAAAAAAGGGTCATTTTTTTCTTTCAGAAGTCTATCGTGCTTACAGTTGTTCCCTTACAGCTATTAATTCATGCTCTCTTCTTTCAGAATATGCCTCCTCTCCAAGCTAGAAAAAATAACGTGGATCACCAACCTCAGTCTGTTGATCCCCTGAATGAGAATTTATCCCATGCTAAGTTTAGGGCAGCCTTTCAGGCGCTTGCCCAAGCTGTTACCGCCAACGTTCAGGCCAACCAGGCCCCGTCTCCACAACAACAGGGAGGTAACTTAGCTACCGCAAGAATCTATAACTTTATGTGGATGAATATGCTAGATTTTTATGGGTCCAAGGTAGGTGAGGATCCGCAGTTGTATCTGGAGGAAATAAGAAAGATCACACAGGTAATGCATGTGTCTGAGGAGGAGAGTGTTGAGTTAGCATCCTACAGATTGAAAGACTTTGCGTATGACTGGGTGGTTGCATGGAGAAAGGGTAGAGTAGAAGGTGTTGCTCCTATGACTTAGCAGGAGTTCCAGGATGCATTCTTGGATAAATTATTTCCGCTAGAGTTGAGAGAGGTGAAAGTAGAGGAGTTCATGAACTTACGACAAGGCTCTATGACTGTTAAGGAGTATTGCTTGAAGTTCAATCAGTTAGCAAAATATGCCCTAAATCTGATAGCCGACAACCAAGCCAGTATGGGTAAGTTCTTGACAGAGGTGTCTAGTTATGTGGTTAAGGAGTGTAGATCAGCTATGCTTAATAGTGAGATAAATTTTTTCAGACTGATAACCCATGCTCAACAGATCAAATCAGATAAGATAAAAGAGAGGAATAGAGTAAGAGGGATAAGAGAGCCAGATTCGAGCAACCTACTTATGGTTAGAACAGATCGTAGGAAGGGAATAACCCTCAGTTTCAGAGCCACTCATTTATGCCATCACCATCATCAGCTAGTGCTCTAGCACTTAGAGGTAGGCAAGAACAGGGAAACAAGTCTTCTATGTCTGGATCTCTGAATACTGTGAGTAATTGACCTAACCATCCACCATGCACCAGGTGTGGTAGGGATAATGAGAATAAGTGTTTGTGGGGTCAGAAGGGCTGCTATAGATGTGGCCAGGAGGGCCACGGTTTTAGAGATTGTCCTCATACCAGACAGGGGAACTGTGATGTTCGCCCCCAGGCTTAGACTGCTAGTGCTCCAGCTCCTACTCATAGTGCTTCTTCCAACACTGCTGGTGGTCAGTGCTAGAATAGATTCTATACTTTGCCTTCCCATCAGGAGCAGGAGGACTCCCCCAATGTTGTTACTGGTATGCTTTTTGTGTTTCAGTTTGATGTTTATGCGTTGTTGAACCCTGGGTCCAATTTTTCATATGTGACACCTCTGGTTGCTGTAAATTTTGAAGTGAGTCCCGAGATTGTCTCTAAGCCCATCCTAGTTTCTACCCCTGTGGGTGAGTCCATTGTTGCCCAAAAAGTGTACAAATAGTGTCATGTTTCTATTCTTCATAGAGTTATGTTTGCTGATCTGATAGAGTTAGACATAGTAGATTTTGATATTATTCTAGGTATGGATTGGATTCACTCTTGTTATGTATCCATAGACTATGGTACCCGCGTAGTCAAGTTACAGTTCCCTAGTGAGTCTGTTATCGAATGGTCTAGTAATTCTGTATCTCACAAGAGTCATTTTATCTCATATCTCAAGGCTAGAAAGCTTTTCTCCAAAGGGTGCATTTATCACCTAGTCAGAGTTAAAGACACTAAGTCTGAGACTCCAACTCTCCAGTCAGTTGACGTTGTTAATGAGTTTCCTGATGTCTTTTGGGAAGATCTTCCAAGGGTACCTCTTGATAGAGAGATAGAATTTGGGATTGATCTTCTTTCTGATACTCAGTCCATTTCTATTTCTCCATATTGTATGGTACCCACAGAACTTAAGGAGTTGAAAGATCAACTCAAAGATCTCCTTGGGGTGCACCTGTCCTATTCATACGAAAGAAAGATGGCTCTTTGCGCATGTGCATTGACTATCGCCAGCTTAACAAAGTCACTATCAAAAATAAGTATCCCTTTCCAAGAATAGATAATTTGTTTGATCAATTGCAAGGTGCAAGTTACTTCTCAAAGATAGACCTTCGCTCTGGCTATCATCAACTCAGAGTTAGGGAATGTGATATCCCGAAAACAGCCTTCCAAACATGTTATGGTCATTTTGAGTTTCTTGTTATGTCCTTCGGGCTAACTAATACCCCAGCAGCTTTCATGGACCTGATGAATCGAGTGTTCAGGCCATATCTTGATATGTTTGTCATAGTGTTTATAGACGACATTCTGGTATACTCTCGTAGTGAGAATGAACATGCAGATCATCTACGTATCGTCTTGCAAACCCTTAGAGATCATCACTTATTCGCCAAATTTAGCAAGTATGAATTTTAGCTAAGGTCACTTGCTTTACTGGGTCATATTATTTTTTCCGAAGGTGTTAGAGTTGATCCCCAGAAAACAGAAGCTGTTAGAATCTGGCCTAGACCTGTCTCTCCATTCGATATTAGAAGTTTCTTGGGTCTAGTTGACTATTACTGCTATTTTTTTGAAGGTTTCTCCTCTATAGCATCTCCTATGACCCGGTTGAACTAAAAGAAAGTGAAGTTCTTGTGTTTCGATTCTTGTGAGAATAGTTTTCAGGAGTTTAAGACTCGACTCACTACAGCCCCTATTTTGACTCTTCCTGATGGCGTTGATGGTTTTGTGGTATATTGTGATGCTTCTAGAGTTGGTTTGGGTTGTGTACTGATGCAGAGAGGTAAGGTTATAGCCTATGCCTCTAGATAGTTGAAACCCCGTAAGAAGAATTACCCCACCCATGATCTTGAGTTAGCTGCTGTTGTGTTTGCTCTAAAAATCTGGAGACACTGCTTGTATGGTGTTCGTGTTGATTTTTTCACTGATCATAAGAGTCTGCAGTATATTTTTACACAGAGAGAGTTGAATCTTAGGTAGAGAAGGTGGTTAGAGTTATTGAAAGACTGTGATATGAGTATGTTGTATCACCCAGGAAAGGCCAATATTATGGAGAATGCCCTCAGGAGGATGTCTATGGGTAGTGTTTCGTATATTGGAGAGTGTAAGAAGGATTAGCTCGTGATGTGCATCGGTTGGCTAGGTTGAGATTTAGGTTGCTTGACTCCGCTGAAGGGAGTATGTTAGTATAGAGTAGCTCTGAATCCTCCTTGGTTTCGGAAGTAAAAGAGAAGCAAAACTTTGATGCTAGTTTGGTCAGACTGAAAGAATCAGTTAAGGACCAAAAGGTGGAGGTTTTCTCCCAAAGAGGGGTGGTGTGTTGAGATTGCAGGATAGATTATGTGTTCCGAATGTCGAGGATCTAAGACAGAGAATTATGGCTGAAGCGCACGGTGCGCGATATTCTATTCATCCTAGTGCCACCAAGATGTACCGCGACTTGCAAGAAATCTATTTGTGAAGTGGCATAAAGAAGGATATAGCAGCATTTGTGGCTAAGTATGCGACGTACCAACAGGTTAAGGTAGAACACCAAAGACCTGGTGGTATGATACAGGAGTTTGGTATTCCCACTTGGAAGTGGGAAGAGATAAACATGGATTTTGTGACTGGTTTACCTCCTTCCCGACGCCATCATGATTCCATTTGGGTTATTGTGGATAGATTGACTAAGTCTACGCACTTCTTGCCTGTGCATACTTCTTATACTGCTGAGGATTACGCTAGATTGTACATCTGGGAATTAGTCAGATTATATGCAGTTCCCTTTTCCATCATTTCAGATAGGGGTACTCAGTTCACTTCACATTTTTGGAGAGCTTTTTAGAAGGGTCTTGGTACCCAAGTGCATTTGAGTTCTATTTTCCATCCGCAGACAGATGGTCAGGCTGAAAGGACCATCCAGACCTTAGAGGATACGTTGAGAGCGTGTGCTCTTGACTTTAAGGCGAGTTGGGATGAGCATTTACCATTGATAGAGTTTGCTTACATTAATATTTTTCACTCTAGCATTGGCATGGCTCCATTTGAGTTTTCGTATGAGAGGAAATGTAGGTTACCCATAGGTTGCTTTGAAGTGGGTGAAGCGGCCGTGCGTGGTCCTGATTCGGTCTTTGAAGCTATGGAAAAAGTCAAATTAATTAGAGAAAGATTAAAAATCGTACAGAGTCGTCAGATGTTGCATGCTGATGTGAGGAGAAGAGACCTTGAATTTGAAGGAAGTGAAGAGATTCGAAAAGAAGGGGAAACTTAGTCCCCGTTATGTTGGCCCCTACAGAGTTCTTAGCCATGTTGGTAAGGTAGCGTATAAGGTTGAGTTGCCTTCAGAGTTATCTTCCGTTCGCTCTGTCTTCCATGTATCCATGATTAGGAAACACGTCGGTGATTGTGTTTTTGTAGATCCTTCAGAAAACCCTGATGTGCAAGATAGTCTTTCTTTTGAGGAAGTTTCTATTGAGATTTTAGATCACCAAATCCGAAGACTAAGGAACAAAGAAGTTCCCTTGGTCAAGGTGTTGTGCCGAAACCAATCCGTTGAGGGTGCAACATGGGAATCTGAGGAGGATATGCGATCCAAGTACCCTCATCTATTTTCCATAAGCTCCGATTAAGCCGAAGGTACCATTCTACTTTAAATCATTCCTTTTCTATGCAGAATTGCAGTAGTTCAGCAGTTATTTTATACTATTCAGCTGTGATTTCATGAGTGATGCACCCCTTGTTATGTCCAAAATGTAGAATGAAATAGAGGCAAGATTAGCAAGTTCCTTCAGCTGTGTACCCTTCATTTTCTCTTTACTCTTAGTATACCCAGTGTCATTTGAGGATGAATGTCCCCAAAGGGGAGATAATGTAAAGCCCCGAACTTTCCTAAGCTAGAAAATGAACCGTTGTTCGTATATGTGAAAATCCCAATTTTGTAAGCCATATTTGGGCACCTAAATTGCTAAGAGTACCCATTTATAAGAGAGCTTATGATGTGTTAAGTGTGGTTATATGAGTCACTTAAGGTAGTACAAGCTAAGAGTTTCGAAATCCATCAAGTTTTAGTGTTTGAATTTGCAAGAGTCATCTTTGAATGAGTATAACTTGATAAATATGTGGTATTTCTGCATATTTCTACCTACAAAATTATAGAGAATCGAATTAGCTTTCCAATAATACCAATTTCACCAAAATCCGACACCCGAGCTAGGAGTTATGGCTTTGCAAAGTTGAGTGCGTCGCCTAACCAATCGCACATGGCCACTAGAAAGCATATACGATAGCATATACGGCGCCTATATAAATATAGGCGATATCATATATGGAGCCTATGTAAATATAGGCGATATCATATGCGGAGCCTATGTAAATATAGGCGATATCATATGCGGCGCCTATGTAAATATAGGTGATATCATATGTGACGCATATCTTATGGTTTCAAGTGACTTAAACACTCCGTTTTTGGGTTATTTTGAGGGCAATTAAGTCTTTTGGCACTCCTTACACACCCCTAAACTTAACCTTACGAATTTCATAGATTCTAAATACATCATAACCCTATTATCAGTCTAAGTTCATCATCCAAGAGCACTAAAGGAGAAAAACAACTAGGGTTACACAATCAACATTGAGGGTCCAATCTTTCAATGAATCCGTTACTATAATGGTATGTGGGGTTATGAACAAGAACACCCTTTCGTTCTTGTGCCCAAAGTTTGCATTATTTTACAAATATACATGATTTTTACATGTTTTATCATGAATTTGAAGTGATAAATCTTATCCTATGTCGTTGTTCAAGATACTATGATTATTTTGAATGTTCAGAAAATAAACTCCATGAGTTTGAGATTATTGTTATGATTAAAGGCTGAAATTTTTCAGATTTTCCATATAAATTATGCATGGTTGTGATATAAAGCATAAATGTTGAAATGTTTTGATTAAGTATCGCTATAAGGTGTCATTAACCCACATTGAGATTGTTGTTTTGAGAATTTATGTGCTACATGCACCCATATTTAGACTATTTTTGATGAAGTATAGAAAGATTTGACCTTTTGGTCACAACAGAGTTAAAAGCCACTTTATGAAACGAGTTACGGATTTTATCATTTATTTAACTTAAGAAATATGAGATTACCCTTAAAGTGGATTTTTCTTGAGATTTTTTAGCATAGTATTGGGAGTAGTGTTTAACACCAAGTTGGGTATGTTACTACGGTTTTATACCCCAGAACTACGTGCCACCGTAGGTTGAGACATTGGCTTCCACTATATGTGGAAAATTGAGATAGTGATCACTGAGTTGAGATTGTTCTACACGAATGGCAAGGGTAGGACAACCCTAACCTTACGGGGGCAAGTCATGGGACATCATGGGTGCTCACATGGTGTACATGTCGGTTAGAAGAACCTCCCAAAGAGTCGTCCCTCATTCTTAGATTGATTTTATTGATTTAAAAGAGATTTGAAATGCAGATTTATGATGTTTTCAATATTCCAGATTTCACTAAGATTGCTTGATGAGAGAATAAGAAAAGAATCTTGATATTTGGATTAAGTGTAATGGCTCATGATATCCAGATTGACATGTTTTACCATTCATTGTGTATGATTTCAGATTTTAGATTTCTTTCAAGCTTTATGAGTCATTGACAAATGTCCTTCATTATTTGGAAAGAAAACTTATGACATGATCGTTAAATATATATATATGTGTGTGTATATGTGTGTGTGTGTGTGTGCATATAAATATGTTTATTTCATGCACCCCCATGTACTCGGTACATATTCCATGGTACTAACCCACATGTTCGCATATGGTCTACATTTTCCCTATAATGTAGGTTTAGGTGCTCATTCCTAGGTTTGACCGTGATTATCCGAGGACATTGATCTACATCCTCTGCAGTGGTGAGTCCTCATGGTCCGAGGACTAGTTATTCGGATTTCCTCATTTACTTTTAGTCGTTCAGTTTATTTCCTGAGTTCGAGTCTATTGGGGTTTGTCCCAATGGCTCATGGATATACAGTTTAGTAGAGGCTTGTCAGACTAGATGGATAGATCGATCAGATTTGTCAGAGATGTCGTATTTTGTTACTCTTCGTATTTCATTCGTATTGTAGTATGATATTATGGAAGATGTTTATATGTTTTGATTATGATGACTTTGATTGTAAGTGTTGAGTGGTAGAAAAACGGCTAAAAGGGTTAGCTTGGAGCTACTTGTAGCCTTAAACACCGTGTGACGCCTCGGGCTCGTTTTTAGGGCGTTACATACATAAAGGAATTATGACATATATAAAAATTACAAAAGAACAACTATTTTACGTAAGATTTTATTCGGCTTTCGCTGAGATACTATTTGATGAAATTAAACCAGTGGTTATAGTAGTAAAAATTGGTATGTCAAGAGACTACATTATACCAGAAGAAATATCTGAACAAGACTAAATAAAGAAAACCGATATACTAGCCTTTTTCAAGAACAAACTAGTTATTGGCTTGGGCACAATTATACAAGAGTTAGCACATAACTATTTGAACCGTAATCCAGTTTGAAATTATTATACTAGAGATCATTTATTAGTTTATTCAACATGTAAAGACATAAGAGAAAATGATTTGGAAGAAATTCGTCGATGGACGATGACATTATTAAAACCAGAAGATAACTCTCTCACAAGATCTATCAAGAAAGGAGTTATTTCTGACGGACTTATGGAACAATTCTGCAAATTAATTAGACAGAGATATGATGATCATCAATGATTCTGTTGTAGTGGACGACATAATATTATTCCAGAAATGACACTACAATAGAAGCAAACGAAAAAATTAGGACAGATGAAAAAATAAAGACAAAAAGACAAAATCATTAAAGAGATATATGACTTATTAAGATAGTTTTTGAAACATGTAAATTATAATATGTAAAGCATTAGGTAGCATTTATTAGTTTGACTTTTAGGCCAAAGTTCCATTATTGGTTTTTTATTTTTTTAGTCATAAGAAATTTTTTTAAATTTACTTTAAGAAACAAGTGTAAAGTTGTAGGACCTAGAGCCATTATTAGTCTTTTAATTTTTGACAGATGTAAAGGTAAGAATAGTATAAAGTAGTTTACGCGTTTTCTTTTTAGTCTATAAATATGTAAGCCTTCGGCAAGTTAAATGCAAGACTTTATGAGTTGAAGCAAGCTTCCTCTTGTACACAAATACTTTTGACTGTTTAATAAAAACAGATATATTTCTAAGGAAAAGCTATGGATGAACAAAGTCCAGAATTATCAAACCTACCAGAACAGGTATATTTATTTATGATTATGAATATCTAAATTCATAAATTCCTGATAATCATGATATGATAAAATAAGTTCATGTTAGTTACTATATAGTAGAATTATTCTAAGGATAATATGTTACAAAGCTTATCAGCAAAGAGGAAAAGAAGAAAAATCGCTAGGACTATACCGTCGTAAAGGTGAAACCGGTGAGGCAAGAAGGTCATGATAGGGGAGTAACCAGTGTAGAGGCGTCGTTTAAGGAAAAGTATCTGAACTACCATGCTAATAGTGATAGAGTAACATAATTATTTAAGACTAATCTGGTATATAGTGATCTAAGATGACCATATTTTGTTATGTATATAATTGAAGGGATTATTTTGAAATAACATCCTATGAAAAATGAATACTTATTTATCAGATAAATTTAAAATGTTTGTTTTGTATATACTTAAGGATATAGAAATTGTAGATATAAGAAAAATCATGTGGGAAAAACTATTTGATAAATATTTTATGGCTAGACTAAATTACATACCACACCTACCTACCTATTCTTACAAATACCTACATACCAAACCAACACATCAACCATGATAAATTACGCATATTTAAAATATTGGAAAATGGATATGAAAAATATACAATTAATAGAAAAACTAATGAAAAAAAAATCTAGAAACAAATATATGAGAACTAAAGATATAAAATATATAGAATTCCTTAGTGAAAAATATACAAGAATTACTAAGATTAAAACCAACAACCAGTAGATATTATGATAAAGCATTTACTAACCCATAAATCTAATTCCAAATTAACCAAGTTATTCGTAGAAACCTAAGAATCATATGAACAATATGACAAACTATATATCTGATGAAATTAAAATGCTTGTTTTATTTATCATTAAAGACTTAGAAATAGAAGACAGAAAGAAAATAATATGGGAAAAAATATTTCATGAAGAATCATTAAGTCTAGAATGGTTAGAAGATATGCATGATCTTAGCTTATATCATTTAGATAGTTATTACTCAGATAATAACAGTTATTACTCAGATGGATATTATACAGATTAAATGTTAGAATATATTAAAAGAGTTAGGGAAAAACAAAGTTGGCCATACAATGAAATTAATTATAGAAACCAGCTTAGAAGAGGAAGAAAATAATTAAAAGAAAGATTAATTTGGATCGATAAAACCATGAAACAACTAGAATTAAAAGACAGTTTAGAATATTATTTAGACAGAGAATTATTCATAGTAGAAAAAGATAGGATAATTAATAAAATAGACAACCTAGAATTTAATATCAGATATTGTACAATTAGAATAAATTATTATAAAGAAATTTGCAGTATTACAACTACTTTAGGATAAAATGATAAACTACGAATATATAGAATATTGGAGAAAATATATGGAGGAAATAAGATTAACAGAAATACTTATGAAAGAGAATCTACTTTACTACCTAAAAACTAGAGATATGAAACATATAGAATACCCTAAAAATAATATAGAGGAGTTAATAAGTTTAAAATAAAAATCTAAGGAATACTATGACATAGCATTTCAATTAACATGATAGAACTAGTAAGTACTAGTTATCTACTAGTTATCCACGCAAATTACCCAAGTTATCCGCACCCCCTATAGTTGATATCAGAGCCATGTTAATTAAAAAACGTACATATAGATATGTGTTAATTATGAGAAAAATTATAAAAGTTAATTTTGTCGTATTTATTAATTATGAGCTATTATTATTTATGTTGTTATTTATTTGTTAAAAATGATAAGACCATTTTAAAATATAGAAGCTTTTTAGAAAAATTAAAGAAACTTTAACTAGTTACTACCCAGAATATTCGAAGTTAAATAAAACATATATCTAGCAATGAGGCAAAATTAATAATCATTTAAAATCTAGAAGAATGAGATATATACCACTTAATTATGATAAAATCAAATTTCAGTATCCACCAAAATATTATAAATATTGTACAGATGAATAATATAACAAAATTTCAAAAATATAAAGAACTAAAACAAATAATATCTGAAAAACAGAGAGAATAAAAAATAAGAAAAGAAAGACTATAATATAACATGATTGTAGGAGTATGTCAAAAATCAATAAAAGCACAAAGAGAATGTCAAAAATCAATAAAAGCACAAAGAGAAGAAATATCATATGTAGAATTACAAATAGATGGTCTAGAATACATATATCAACATGATCTATATACTATCAAGTAGATAAAATGAACAATGAATAATTTATAATAGATGAAAAAACATATGAAAACCATGAAGGATTAAAAATAAGGATAGTATTTTCCAATTTAGGAAGAAGATATAAGAAAATTGGTGAACATTTATACTTAATGTTAGAAAAAGAAGAATTAAAATTAGAAGATAAATTAACAGCTATGGTAAGAATAGCAAAAAAAATGAAGAAATAGATAGGAAAAAATAAATAGATAAAATAAAACAACAAACTACAGAAGAAATACGAAAAATAGAAGAAACTAAAAATAGTAGGATTGCTGATTTGGGAAAAGAACTACAAATGCTAAAAGATCTGTATGAAAAAGAAATAGAAAGAAAAAGAAGAAAAGGATAAAGAACAAAAATTATTAATTGAGATAAATCAATTTAAAGAAAAATTAGAAGAAGAAAATAAAAAATTAGAAACTAATGAAATAGAAATAAACAAAATAGAAACAGATAATTATGATTCGAAAGATAATGAAACATATTCAGAAATCTTAACAAATGTAGAAAAATTAGAAATTAATGAAAAACTAGAAGTAATTAATAAAGAAAACTTAGAAAATTCAAACACGGAAATAAATACTCTTGATAAAGAAGACGATGAAAATATAATACCTAGTACATCAGAAATAAGAAAACCTACATATTATTATAAAGATAAGTCTAAAAAATATAACCTAAAAAATGAATATAACAAATGGACACCAAAACAAATAATTAATAAAAATTATAACTTCTTAGACTTAGACTATATAATAGATGTAGATAAAATAATACAATTATGGATAGGATATATAGGAAAATAATTATTAGACAATGGTACAAATGCAATAGATGCACCAGAATATATAGAAAGAACACTAATAAGAACAACAAAATTATGGTTTTTAAATTTAACTGAAAATAGTAAAAAGGTATTAAGAAATGATAAAGAAATAGAAGGAACAACAATAACTAAACTAACACCTATAGATATATTGAAAAAAATATGAAATTACTATAAGAGAAGAATTTAGTAGTATGGCAACAGAAGAAGAACAAAATAAAGAAAAAGATACAAATAAAAATTTAATGTTAAAACTAGCAATATGTAATATGTGTGTAATGCCCCGGATGTTTCTAATCCTGTGATTCATACTTAAGTACATGACTTAGGATGAATATCCTAGTGATAGGATAGCTTATGATTTATTAAGCATGTTCATATGAGTCACTTAAGGTAATACAAGCTAAGAGTTTTTGAATCCATCAAGTTTTAGTGTTCGATTTTGCAAGGATCATCTTTGAATTAGTATAACTCGACGTTAATGTGGTATTTTAGCTAATTTAGACCCACCAAATTGTATAGAATCTAATTAGCTTTCCAACGATACCAATTTTGTCTTAATCCAATATCCGAGCGAAAAGTTATGCCCATTTTCGTGAGAGACAGTAAGCATAGGCAATTGGTTAGGCGCCGCCTAACCCAAGCATAGGCGATTACTTGGGCTCCACCTAAGTCAATTCCAAGTGTCAAAAACACTCCGTCTTGAGTTATTTTAAAGGTAATTAAGTCTTTAAATACTCCTTACACGTCCCTAAACTTAACCCTACGAAATATATATCTTCTAAACATATTACAACCCTATTTTCATCTCAAAGCTCATCATCCAAGAGCACTAAAAGATAAAAACAACTAGGGTTACATAATTAAGCTTGAAGGTCCGATTTTAAGGAAATTCCTTCGTCAATCATCAAGAATCTTCCTTCTAAGGTATGCGTAGTGTTCATCCACGAATTCCTTTTGTCCGTGGAGTTCAAAAATCAATCTTTAAAATACAAAAGCTTGGTTGATTATGGTGATATGATCATACCCATGTTGATTCTTTTTTGTTTTCCTCTTTTTCATTATAAAGTATGATTTCTATATCGTTGGGTATTGATGATCATGTTGTTGATATTGGGTGATTCCCAAGATGGAATCTTTATATGTTTTTGTGAATTCATGATATCATATGAGTTGGAAATATGTAAATTTGGTTGTTCATGATGTATAATTTGATGAATTCACCTATGCTTAAGATGTGCATGTAAGGTGTTTGATAAAATGCCCAAGGAATTAGAAATCATGCAATATAGCTAAATTGTGACTAAGTGAAGGATTTATGATATGCCCTTATGTTCCAATGACTTCTATGTTGTTAATGTGCCTTTTAAATTTTGTTGGAATACCCATGAACTATTCTTATGAGATTATGCTATGTTTACTTGCAAATCCTACTTATGAACAAGATGTATGATAACCATGCAACCCACATGATCTTCCATGCTATTAGTATGTGTTGCCAATATGATTATGCAACGAACATGATATTAAGATTGTGCAAGTACTTCCATGTGATATAAAATCCTTTCCCTGCAATACATTATTGATAACCATGCATAGTATGAGATCCCTACTTATGATATTATATGTTATGGACTTTACTCTTATGATCAAGTCAGTCATGTGCGTCAGTTTCCTTCCATCGAGTCCTGGGGGTACTTGTACCCAAAAATGATAGCTGTGTGCCTAGATCCATGTCATGTTTCACGATATCCGAACTCAAGCTATGATTCCATAGACTTAGTCAATCATGTGACTCAGGAAAATCTCATGATCTTAGTCAGTTGTCAGATATCAGTAACATTCCGTCAGTCAATGGAATTCAGTAAGATTAAGTCATGCACAGTCAGTTATTCATGTCCAGTCCCTCCAGATGAGAGTAGAGGTTAGCACCGAGTGAACCCAAGGATGGGAACTCACTCTCCAGTTCAGGATGTGATTCTTAGTAGCAATCCTTGTGTTCCAGAACTACTTAGCCAGCGTAGGTTGAGACATCTTAACCCGTCAGCTTAGGGTTGATGAGGTGGCTTAACCCATCAGTTTAGGGTTTCCACCGTTCTCATTTGAGTACCTTCCAGTATAGGGTCTCACAGCTGTCCTTACCAGTGGTGCGGTATTGACACCCCTCCAATCGGGGCAGAGATTGGACCCCAGCTTAGCCATAACGGCATACATGGGGCATTCGGTTAAACACTACTTCCCACAGTTTCAGTATCAGCCTCAGTAAAAGAACTCAGGGCGTTCTTCAGATTTTAGTATATACAGAACTGTTAGATACAGTCATCCATGTTATCAGTTTCAGTATCAGTCTTAGTAAAAGAACTCAGAGCGTTCTTTACGTTTCAGTATATACAGGACTATTAGATACAGTGGTCCATATTATCAGTTTTACTATCAGTCATGACAGTTATCGGTAAACCATGTATTAGCTTACAGGTCATGCTATCACGTATTCATGATCCCAGTTTCTATATATGTGTATTTGCACTCCCACATTCATATTAGTCAGTCAGTGTTGTTCATGCATGAAACCCTTTATGTTCAGCCTACCTTCCTCGTATACTTAGTACTCCAGTTATACTGACGCATTTGCGCTATGGTGCTTTCTTTTCATGTTACACCATAGGTTCCGAGACACGAGCTCCAGCCCAGCAGTAGCGGTAGCATTCCAGTCGCAGAGACACAGTGAGTCCTCATTGATTCGAGGACAGTATGATTTGATACATTTATTTATTTCTTTAATTCAGTTTTATGGAGTTAGTTGGAGACATATTCCTTCAACTCCTTATTCAGACAATTTAGAGGCTTTCAGATCTACTTTCAGATTTACGTTCAGATTGAGTTGTTTTGGGTATTTTCGCCCACGTGATTGTATTCAGTTGAACCTTATGGCCTTACAGTTCCATGTATTCCGTATTATTATATTATGATTTGCAGTGTACAGGTACAGATATCAGTCATGGGTTAGCTTGTGGTCCCTCAGGGTTATGAGCACCGTGCAACATTCCAGTTCAGCAAATCGGGGTGTTACAATCTGCTATATAGATGAATATATGTGCACATTTAAAGAATACTATTTTAAAGAAGTATATAATACAAAGGGAAGTAAAGAAGTGACAAGATTATATTTTAGTAAATTACCTGAATCATTTAGTTCAAAAATAATAAAGAGTTGGGATGAAGCAAAAATAGTAGATACCCTAGGAGCAAGAATAAAATTTCTACAACAATGGTATAAAAATCTATGTGAAAAATATAGAGAAGGAATAAAAATGAAAAAAAACATCAATAAAAAATTTAGCATGTTGCAAAGATAAAATAGCGCCTCGATTTGGATGTGAAGAAAGATATTATAAGAAAAGAAAAAGACATAAAAAAATATAAGAAATACAAAAAATTAAAATATAAGTATAAGAAACCAAGAAAAAGATATTATGTAAAAAACTATAAACATAAAAGACCATATAGGAAAAAGAAATCTATAAAAGAATGTAGTTGTTATAATTGTGGAAAACTAGGACATTTAACTAGAGATTTTAAAATGCCTAAAGATCCAAAAAAGAAACAAATATCAGAAATAAAGATAGAAAATGTTGAATCTATGCAAATAGATTATGAATTAGATAGTGAAGATAGTATATATGAAATTTCGAAAAATGAGACAGATAATGAAATAAATAGTGAATTGGACGAAAGTATAAATAATGACTGAAAAAGAAATAAAAATAATCACAAAGGAGGAATACTTAAACAAAGAAGGAACTGACCAAAAAGTAATATTTGACAGTAATATATTTGAAGAAATAAAAGAAAAAGAGTTAGACCTAAGTGTAGAAAAAATATTTAAAATACCAACAATAAAAAATATATTTAGTAGAAGAAAAGAAG
>NC_061117.1:48397290-48405635 GCF_002878395.1 Capsicum annuum
GAAAATGAGACAGATAATGAAATAAATAGTGAATTGGACGAAAGTATAAATAATGACTGAAAAAGAAATAAAAATAATCACAAAGGAGGAATACTTAAACAAAGAAGGAACTGACCAAAAAGTAATATTTGACAGTAATATATTTGAAGAAATAAAAGAAAAAGAGTTAGACCTAAGTGTAGAAAAAATATTTAAAATACCAACAATAAAAAATATATTTAGTAGAAGAAAAGAAGAATACTACGTAGTAAGCCAAAAAGAACATATAATAGATTGTAAATATGCCAGAGGTAAAGCTAGTATACCATTAGTAACAAGAAGTACAGTTAATAAAGAAATACAAGATATAAAAAGTAGAGACCCAATAAAATATGTACACCTTGGAGGAACAGAGATATTAACAAAAGCATGTTTTAGAGAAGGAATAGATACACTAATAGAACTATATTTAGAAGATGATAGGATAGTAAAACCTATAGAAAAAGAATAATTAGTTCCATAAAAAGAAATTCAATATACCAAAAATTCAAATTTATAATAAGTGCAAATTATTCAGTATCTATAATAGATAAAAATATAGATAAATCATTTGTATTATATTGGAAAATATCAGGAATAGAATTAACCTCAGGAAGTAAAATATTTACAGCAAAATGTAAAAATCTATATGTATTGACAACAAAACATAAAATAACTGGAAAAAATAAAATAATAAAATACACATAGAAAGTCTTTTTGAACAAATCGTAAAAACAATTGATAATAATGATTATAGTTACAAAGATATAGACATAGAAGAAGATTTAGAAATAATAAATGATAGGATAAGTACAACAAAAAGAATAGTTTATGAAAAACCAGAATCATCAAGCTCATAAAAAAACAAATTATGAAACAACTTCAACAGTTAATTTAACTCAATATTATGTAACGGGAACAATAAATGAAAAGGAATATTTAATACTCATAAATACAGGATAGGAAGAAAATTACCTAGCAAAATATCTAGTAAAAAATGAAGAAATAAAATCCAATAGTAATGTGTCCAGATCTACCAAGGAGTCTAATAAACATTAAAGATACAACAGAAAAAGAAATAATAATAGGAGTTAGAAAAATAAAAATAGACTTTGAAATAAAGGAAGATATGCAAAAAACAGACATAATATTAAGAATAAAATGGTTAGAACAAGTAAAACAATACAATATAGAACATACACAAATAACCATAACTTATAATAGAGAAAAATTATTGATAAAGAAAGTTTTGACATGATATGAAAATATATGTACTTATGAAAATAATAGTAGAAGGATATTATAATAAATATTATACACCAATGATAGATACAAGAACAAAAGCCAATTTATGTAGATATAATTGTTTACCAGAAAGTAAATGGGATAAATTAAAAACACCAATTGTAGTTAGAGGATTTAATAACAAAGGAAGCTTAATTACTTATAAGGCTAGAAATGTAAAAATACAAGTATGGGATAAGATATTAACAATAGAAGAAATCTATAATTATGAACTAACATCAAAAGATATGCTTTTAGGTATGCTATTTTTAGATAAATTATAAATACATATAATAACTAGAACACACTGGTGGTTTACAACACCATGTAAACAAAAAGTAAGAGCAAAAAGAGTTATTAATAAAATAAAAAAGAAAACTGATTGTATAAAAGTAAGTGAAAAAATTACACAAAAATTAGAAAATATAAAAAATACTGAAGACACAATAGAACTAGTTATATTTTCAATAAATAAAGAAGAAATAACTATATTTTCATTAGATAAGGTAGAAATAATAAAGAAAAATTAAGACAACTATACAGTGAAGATCTATTAAAGGATGGAAAAAACATAAAACTACTGTAAAAATTGAGTTAATAGATAAAAATAGCATAATAACCCAAAAACCATTAACATATAACTTTGATAATTTAAAAGAATTTAAAATGCATATAGATAAATTATTAGAAAAATAATACAAACAAAAAAGTAATAGTATGCACAATAGTCCAGCATTTATAGTAAATAAACATAGTGAACAAAAAGGAGGAAAAAGTAGAATGGTTATTGATTATAGAAACCTAAATGCAAAAACTATGACATATAATTATCCGATACCAAATAAGATATTAAAAATAAGACAAATACAAGGATATAATTACTTTAGTAAATTTGATTGTAAATCAAGATTTTACCATTTAAAGCTAGATGAATATTCTAAGGAATTAACTGCATTTACGGTACCACAAGGATTTTATGAATTGAACGTATTACTATTTGGATATAAAAATACACCGGTTAGGTATCAACATTTTATGGATAGTTATTTTAAATAACTACATAATTGTGTAGTATACATAGATGATATACTACTATACACAGAAATAAAGAAGAACATTTAAAATTAGTAGAACAATTTGCAGATATAATAGAAAAATCAGGAATAAGATTAAGCGAAAAGAAAGCTGAAATTATGAAAAATCAGATAGAATTTTTAAAGATACAAATAGATAAGAATGGAGTAAAAATGCAACAACATATAGTACAAAAAATAATAAATTCAAAAGAAGAATTAGATACAAAAAATAAATTACAATCATTTTTAGGATTAGTAAACCAAGTAAGAGAATATATACCAAAATTGGCAGAAAACCTAAAGTCATTACAGAAAAAATTAAAAAAGGATGTAGATTATAATTACAACGAAGAAGATAAAAAACAAGTTCAGAAAATAAAAATACTTTGTAAAGAATTACAAAAATTATAATTTCCAGACGAAAATAAAAATTTTACATATATAGTAGAAGCAGATGCAAGCGAATATAGTTATGGAGGAGTACTTAAATATAGATGATGAAGAAGAAAAATTAGAACATCATTTTAGATACTACTCAGGCGCGTTTAATGAAACAGAGATAAAATGAGAAATAAATAGAAAAGAATTATGTTCATTATATAAATGTTTATTAGCATTTGAGCCATATATTGTATATAATAAGTTTATTGTACGAATAGATAATACGCAGGTACGTTGGTGGTTAACAAAGAAAATATAAAATTTAGTTACAACAGAGGAAATACGGAGACTAGTCTTGAACATATTAAATTTTATTTTTACAAGTGAAGTAACTAGTACAACCAAAAATGTCATTGCAGATTACTTGTCACGACAAGGCTACTCAAACTGATTTAGCAACAGAAGAAGTTACTATTGGAGTTACTCAGAATGATTTACTAGTTCAATTATTTGAACAAGTAAAAATTATTTAAAGAACAAGTTACTCTACTGACTACTGAAGTCGCAGAATTAAAAGTGCAATCTGAGCACTCTAAAAATTAGGAAAAAGCCAAAGACATAGATATAGTGCAGGAAGAGCACTTTAAAAAACTAGACCTAGAAGGTGACTTTTGGACACACCTTAAAACTGAAACGGTTGTTACATGTGCAGGAATATCAGGTACAGCTAAGGAATTACCCACTACAAAAAATTTACCAAAATCTGAATTATCAAAGAAGAAGAATTACAACCTAAATAAGATATTTGAAAAACCTTATGCACCACCAAATATCCAAAAGAATGAATTATTTGTACCCCCACAATTATACCCTTATTCAGAAGCAATTAACCAGAAAAAACAAGCTTATAACCATTTAACCCGTGTTTATATTGAAAATTTATATACAATCCAAACCTTACTAAATACCAAACTTGTTCAAGATGTTGAGCTAGCCAAAAAAATACCAAGGCTATATAACCCAAAAGTTACAAAATTACAATAAACTTATTGCGCTCCCAGGAACCAGCCCAAATGTAATCGCAACATGTTATTCTTATGAATTATTATCAACAGTATATACAACAGATGGGAAAAAATTAGTCATGATTCCCGAAGTACATAAAGGAATTATGACATATATAAAAATTACAAAAGGACAACAATTTTACGTATTTTATTCGGCCCCCACTGAGATAGTATTTGATGAAATTAAACTAGTGGTTACAGTAGTAAAAATTGGTATGATAAGAGAATACATTATGCCAGAAAAAATATCTGAACAAGACAAAATACAGAAAACCGAGATACCAGACTTTTTCAAGAACAAATGAGTTATTGGCTTGAGCACAATTATACAAGAGTTAGCACATAACTATTTGAACCGTAATCTAGTTCGGAATTATTATTCTAGAGATCATTTATTGGTTTATTCAACATGTAAAGACATAAGAGAAAATGATATGAAAGAAATTCGTAGATGGACAATGACATTGTTAAAACCAGAAGATAACCCTCTCACAAGATCTATCAAGAAAGGAGTTATTTCTGACGGACTTATGGAACAATTCTACAAATTAATTAGATAGAGATATGATGATCATTAATGCAGCTGTTGTAGTAGACGACATAATATTATTCCAGAAGTGACACTACATTAGAAGCAAATGAAAAAATTAGGACAAATGGAAAAATAAAGACAAAAAGACATAAGCATTAAATAGATATATGACTTATTAAGATAGTTTTTGAAACATGTGAATTATAATACGTAAAGCATTAGTTAGCATTTATTAGTTTGACTTTTTGGCCAAAGTGCCATTATTGGTTTTTTATTTTTTAGTCTTAATATTTTTTTTTAAATTTACTTTAAGTAACAAGCGTAAAGTTGTAGGACCTAGGACCGTTATTAGTCTTTTAATTTTTGACAGATGTAAAGGTAGGAATAGTATAAAGTAGTTTACGCGTTTTCTTTTTAGTCTATAAATAGGTAAGCCTTCGGCAAGTTAAAGGCAAGACTTCATGAGTTGAAGCAAGCCTCCTCTTGTACACAAATACTTTTGAATATTTAATAAAAATAGGTATATTTCTTAGGAAAAGCTATGGATGAACAAAGCCCAAAATTATCAAACCTACCTGAACATGTATATTTATTTATGATTTTGAATAGCTAAATTCATAAATTCCTGACAATCATGATATGATAAAATAAGTTCATGTTAGTAACTATATAGTAGAATTATTCGAAGAATAATATGTTACAAAACTTATTAGCAAAGAGGAAAAGGAGAAAAATCCCTAGGACTATTCCATCCTAAAGGTGAAACTGGTGAGGCAAAAAGGCTGTGATAGGGGAGTAACCAGTGTAGAGGCACTATTTAGGGGAAAAGTATCCAGACTATCATGCTAATAGTGACAGAGTAACATAATTATTTAAGACTAATCTGGTATATAGTGATCTAAGATGACCATATTTTGTTATATATATGATTGAAAGGAATATTTTGAAATAACATCGTATGAAAAATGAATACTTATTTCTCTGATAAAATGGTAGATAAATTTAAAATGCTTGTTTTGTATGTACTTAAGGATATAGAAATTGTAGATATAAGAAAAATCATATGGGAAAAAATATTTGATAAATATTTTATGGCTAGAATAAATTACATTCCACACCTACCTACCTATTCTTACAAATACCTACATACCAAACCAACACATCAACCATGATAAATTACGTATATTTAGAATATTGGAAAATGGATATGAAAAATATACAATTAATAGAAAAACTAATGAAAATAAATCTAGAAACAAATATATGAGAACTAAAGATATAAAATATATAGAATTCCTTAATGAAAAATATACAAGAATTATTAAGATTAAAACCAACAACCAGTAAATATTATGATAAAGCATTTAATAACCCATAAATCCAATTCCAAGTTATCCAAGTTATTCGTAGAAACCTAAGCATCATATGAACAATATGACAAACTATATATCTGATGAAATTAAAATACTTGTTTTATATATGATTAAAGACTTAGAAATAGAAGACATAAAGAAAATAATATGGGAAAAAATATTTCATGAAGAATCATTTAGTCTAGAATGGTTAGAAGATATGCATGATCTTAACTTATATCATTCAGATAGTTATTACTCAGATAATAACAGTTATTACTTAGATGGATATTATACAGATTAAATGTTAGAATATATTAAAAGAGTTACAGAAAAACAAAGTTGGCTATATGAAGAAATTAATTATAGAAACCAGCTTAGAAGAGGAAGAAAATAATTAAAAGAAAAATTAATTTGGATACATAAAATCATGAAACAACTAGAATTAAAAGACAGTTTAGAATATGATTTAGACATAGAATTATTCATAGAAGAAAAAAATATAATAATTAACGAAATAGAAAACCTAGAATTTAATGTCAGATATAGTACAATTAGAATAAATTATTACAAAGAAATTTGCAGTATTACAACTATTTTAGGATAAAATAATAAACTACGAATATTTAGAATATTGAAGAAAAGATATGGAGGAAATAAGATTAAAAGAAATATTTATGAAAGGAAATCTACTTGGCTACCTAAAAACTAAAGATATGGAACATATAGAATACTTTAAAAGTAATATAGAGGAATTAATAAAGTTAAAACAAAAAACTAAGGAATACTAGGACATAGCATTTCAATTAACATGATAGAACTAGTAAGTACTAGTACTAGTTATCTACTAGTCATCCATAGTATTTCTTTGTTTTTTTGTTTTAACCTTACTAATTCCTCTTTATTATTTTAAGGTATTCTATATGTTCCATATCCAGACCTCACTATGTAGGAATACACTGGGTTTGTTGTTGTCTATATGTTCCATATCTCTAGTTTTTAGGTAGTCAAGTAGATTCTCTTTCATAAGTATTTCTGTTAATTTTATTTCCTCCATATCTTTTCTCCATTATTCTATATATTCGTAGTTTATCATTTTATCCTAAAGTAATTATAATAATGCAAATTTCTTTGTATTAATTTATTCTAATTGTACTATATCTAATATTAAATTCTAGGTTGTCTATTTCGTTAGTTGTCCTATCTTTTTCTTCTATGAATAATTCTATGTCTGCATCATATTCTAAACTGTCTTTTAATTGTAGTTGTTTCATGGTTTTATCAATCCAAATTAATCTTTCTTTTAATTGTTTTCTTCCTCTTCTAAGCTGGTTTCTATAATTAATTTCTTTGTATAGCCAACTTTGTTTTTCTCTAACTCTTTTAATATATTCTAACATTTAATCTGTATAATATCCATTGAGTAATAACTGTTATTATCTGATTAATAACTATCTGAATGATATAAGCTAAGATCATGCATATCTTCTAACCATTCTAGACTTAACGATTCTTCATGAAATATTTTTTTCCCATATTATTTTCTTTATTTCTTCTATGTCTAAGTCTTTAATGATATATAAAACAAGTATTTTAATTTTATTAAATATATAGCTTGTCATATTGTTCATATGATGCTTTGGTTTCTACAAATAACTTGGATAACTTGGAATTAGATTTATGGGTTATTAAATGCTTTATCATAATATTTACTGGTTGTTTGTTTTAATCTTAATAATTCTTTTATGTTTTCCATTAAGGAATTCTATATATTTTATATCTTTAGTTCTTATATATATGTTTCTAGATTTGTTTTCATTAGTTTTTCTATTAATTGTATATCTTTCATATCCATTTTACAATATTCTAAATATACGTAATTTATCATGGTTGATGTGTAGGTTTGGTAAGTAGGTATTTGTAAGAATGGGTAGGTAGGTATGGTATGTAATTTATTCTAGCCATAAAATATTTATCAAATATTTTTTCCCATATGATTTTTCTTATATCTACAATTTATATATCCTTAAATACATACAAAACAAGCATTTTAAATTTATCTACCATTTCATCAGATAAATAAGTATTCATTTTTCATATGATGCTATTTTAAAATATTCCCTTCAATCATTTACATAACAAAATATGGTCATCTTAGATCACAATATACCAGATTATTCTTAAATAATTATGTTACTCTGTCACTACTAGCATGGTAGTCTGGATACTTTTTCCTTAAACAACGCCTCTACACTAGTTACTCCCCTATCCCGACCTTCTTGCCTCACCGGTTTCACCTTTAGGATGGCATAGTCTTAGGGATTTTTCTCCTTTTCCTCTTTGCTAAAAAACTTTGTAACATATATGGTCATCTTAGATCACTCTATACCAGATTATTCTTAAATAATTATGTTACTCTGTCACTATTAGCATGGTAGTTTGGATAATTTTCTCTTAAACAATGCCTCTACACTAGTAACTCCCCTATCACGACCTTCTTGCCTCACCGGTTTCACCTTTAGGATGACATAGTCCTAGGAATTTTTCACCTTTTCCTCTTTGCTAATAAACTTTGTAACATATTATTCTTCGAATAATTCTACTATATAATAACTAACATGAACTTATTTTATCA
>NC_061117.1:48775391-48779599 GCF_002878395.1 Capsicum annuum
TGCACATACTTCATATTTTTATAAGCTTTTTCTTCCAATTTTATAAGGTGTTTCTTACCTATTTTTCAAGTAATCAAGTAACAAGCACCTCATATCCACCAAAATAACCTAAGTGCAAGAATATATTTCTTGTTTTCAGGCATTGAATGTGTCGTGTTTCCACGATGCATCAACACCCTCAACATAGAATGATTGAGTGTCCTCGAATAAAAAAAAATAAAACTACTACCAACAACAATGCTCAAACAGGAAGATCCTAAGATACCTATGGCAGTGACTGTTTATTTCAGTTATCAATATTTTATTTTTCCTGCTAGTGTTAACTATTCAAGAACCCAACTGTGTATATTGATTTGGTACACGGAGTGAAAAAAGGAATCCAAGGATGGAATTACATTATTAAAAGAGAACTAGGCATGGAAATAAATCACATTCACCGAATAGTCTAGTGACCTAACAACACAACCCTTGTACAGTCACAATCAAAGAAATCCCATTCACTCAGTTTAGATTAATAGTGTTTGTTCAGGGAAATTTCAAAAGATGCTCTCATTCTAAAAGAAGTATTAGCCGGTGTATATAGAATACCATAGGCTTGCCTATATTCTCTCTTCCTGAGTTTTTAGAATGTCGGGATAGGACCATTATAGGACTTTATTAAGATTTTAACGTAGGTTTGCGGCTGGTATTGCATCTTTTTGGGATTTTTCAGCGACTAAGCCTCCTAGACACTACGCTTTATTTGGGGTCCACTTATTTTCCAACTTTTTCTTTATTTTATTTTTGGCCTTATTTCTCCCTTTTTTTTTTAAAGAATGCTCAAATTGGACCAGGTGTGGTTGTCTTTTCTCAATTTCTTTTTCTTTTATTTTCTTTTTAATTTTTATGCACCTGCCATTTTCCTTTATTTTTTTCTACACTTCTTTCTTCATACTTATTTTTTCCTATTAACCCCTATATTAGCCACCATCAACTTTGGAAATTTGCCTGAGTTGATGTGTAAATTGGCCAAGGATGACCAGGCCTAAAACATGTTCATTGCAGTTTAAACAGGAAAGTAAAATCGGTGTAAACAATAAAAATGAATCAATTAGGCTCATTGTATTGTATCAAGGGATTTATATAGCATCTAGTAGGGCAATTTAGGCTCGAGTGAACTCACAAAAAAAAATAGGTTATCATCATATCCTAATAGACTATCCTAAACCCTAGGTAAAAGAAACTGGGTATGTTCTGAATTCCAACATATTGGGAACTAGGTAATGCCTTACACTACACCATAGAGTGTCATACTGTTAGTTACAACTTGTCCAGTTATGAAATTATTTTCCATAGTTTTTATATCTCTAATTATAATGCCATTATAAGATTCATGGTCCTCCCTCACACATACAAATATCACACAATCACCAAATTTTTTGGAGGGGTATCAATTTTCTCAAAATCAGACAAGTTCAGCACCATTATTCAAAACCATGTCTACTGTTGCAAGTTCAAATTTTATTCATATTTTCAGCATCACATAACACATAAACAACAACAAAAATATAAACAACAATAAAACATGTCGGTTCACAAATTTCAGTTTGTGGCTACAAGTTTGAAAGACAACAAGTGTAATCCACGACGACCTTAGTACACCCCTACCCTCAACTAAAATGTATGCATTGTACCCAGTGCATCTAACAATGTAATACAAGGATCGAGGACATACCTAGGTGCCTTCTCATGTTGCACAATTACCTAGGCCCTCTAATCAGGTCCCACCATCCTCAAAACTAGTCCTATCAGCTGCTAGGACTGTCTCCATAGTAGTGGAACCGGTTGTGGCTGGTGCACTCAATGGTACGTCAGTAGTTGGGGATGTATCACTGCGCCCCTCAACATCCTCACTTACCGGTTATAAACTAATGGAACCCGCATTAATCTTTCAGACCCTTGCCTGCCAGTCCCTTTCACTCTACACACTATACCTTTTTTTCCCTTTTTCTCATTTTCTTTTTTATTAATCTAGCTTTTTCTCCTCTTTCTCTCCCTAGTTTCCTCTCCCATGAGTATACTCTAGATGTTTTCAACTTCTATATAAGGCTCAATCTATATTATAATGAGTTTCAGGACAAATGGCCTTTCATATGCTCATTAACAAGTTATTGTATCTAGGCCACCCCAGTGTTAACCTCTACATTGTCAAGGGTTTGGCTGTTTCCCAACTGATGTGTCATCGTCTTCTCAAAAAAATCCAATCTACTATGGATTAGTCTATTTTTCTTCTATTCTATTTTAAACCTAGGGTTTCACACCACCTTCTATCAACTATGCATTTACTTTAAAAGTTCCCAACCTTTTCATAATATCATTTACACTAGATTGGGAAATAATCACATACCCTGGTGGTACAGATATGGCTGATGATTATCGTGGGGCTATAACAGGTGGTGAAATTGGAGTCCTGGATGGGCCTGCTGTGTTAGAATGTTGTGGCTTAGACTGGCCACTCTTAACTGGAACATCATCTACTCCCTCCACTTCTGCACTCTATCGCATGCTCTGCAATACTCGAGCCAGCAATTCTGCACCTTGCTCAGCCTACCTGTTTATGGGATTAGCTACATCCTGAATCAACCCCAAATTAGTGGTACTTTTAGGAATATTAAAATAGTCAATTTTTGGAATTTCCTGCACCCGTACTGCTAAGAAAATCTTGGTGATCATGCATAGGAATTCCAAAACTAGCTTTTCTCCACCCACTACTCATCCCGTGTCTTTTTTCTAAGTACTAGCCCATACCAAACTCATAAACTACCATGAGTCCTGCTATCCATGCCATTCAAACTAGACTAAGAATATTGTACCAAGTAGTGGAAGACAATCAATGTTGGGCCAATGTCCACCATGACTTGGCCTCAAAATTCAAAGTTTGTTTGGCAATTTGGTATGAGTTTACCCCTAGGCCACCTACCACCTAACTGACTTCTTCCACATTCAAAGCAATTAAGCCCACTATCCACTGAAAATGCCTCATTTTGTCTTTTGACCCCATTTATTTCTTTGTAACTATCCATGGTACATCATCTCTGTGGTATTTGCTGGTGGTTCGAAATCTGGTTCGTTCAAGAACATCAAATAGTCAGCAGGGAGATATTTACCCACACTCCCCAAACTATCAAAGATGTAATTGGATCACCACCCTTTACCAAGTTTCCCTTAGGGTATTGTCTCTTTATATCACCTTTATATGTTGTACAAAATTCATAGACTAGTGCAAAGTTGAATATTCCTGGTACGATAGCCATTCACGGGAAATCGTACTGCTGAAATCTAGCCATAATTGAAGGCAACTCAGTCATGACTATTGTGGTTAAACTTTTCTCAAGATAGATCCCCTTTTTCAGTTGTCCAGTAGCAGGGTTTATTCTAATCCCATTATTATAAATCTCTTGAAAATCGATATACCCCTATCGTTCAATGATAGGCACCGGGGTAGGCTTAATGATAGAGGGATTGGGCATGGGACCTGCACATCAATAGGGGTTAAATTCTCCTTAGTATCACTCTCATTCCCAGACTCTTCCTCAGACGAACTGGAGATCTCATCACCGGCCTCACCATTGGATTCTACTTCTTTATTATTATTGTCATCCTCAAAAAATAATGGTGAGTGTAGAGGTCATTTTTTATCAAGGTCATTTTCCCTTGGGTCTGCTTTCCCTTTCATTGGGTATTCTATGAGGCCACCGTTTGACTCATTGGTTTTCTCACCTGTCATATGGTAATAATATTAGAGAGCCTGCTTCATCTTGTCATTTTTCCTCCGTGTTCGTATTGATAAGGGATCTACTTTTAGAGCCATTGGTACATGTGTGTAGACACTTATTAGTGATTACTAATGAAAGGAAAGAAAAATAAGATAATTTGGTGTTAGTGTGCATATTCTGTTATTGTTATAACTTAGAGGTAAGACTTGTATACTCTAGTTACGACTCATATGACTGAGTCGTAAGATAGATAAAAATCAATTCAACGTTTACAAGTTAGGTTATGAGTCCTCATAATGAGTCATAAGGTTATCTTACAACTCGTCATAAATACTTAAAAGCTAACTAGAAACATTTTATTCTATGAATATTTCCTCCAGTCTTTATGTCGTCAAGTTACGACTCATAGGGATTATTTACGACTCGCATAGTCAACTTATATCCATACTAGAA
>NC_061117.1:48782599-48835094 GCF_002878395.1 Capsicum annuum
TACATAGATTCTGCATGTAGCTGTCTAAAATTATAGATTTCATCTTTCAAATGTAACATCCTTAAATGAGGGAATAACCTGTTCAAAAATTATCTATGCAACTTATAACAATTAGCATTTGAACCTTTCAAAAGCTCTCCTTACCATAGTGATGCTTCTTCAGTCAGCAAAAATGGGAACAACCTCAACCCCAAAGCTTTCTGGGTAACCATCAAAATAGTGTATGATGTACAAATTCCAATAAAATTAGAAATATACATGTTTTAATAATCTATTGCTGATCCTAAAAACATATTCTTTAAGCTTAAAAGTTGGATCATTGCACTAGTAATGTCAAATTTAACAATGGGGGTGGAGCAGGAGGAATGATGGCTCTTGTCTTTGTAGGTTAAACATATCACATGTCCTTGTCATCATCATATGGAAAAACATGGTGATATGAAGGAATTATTGGAGCTCTACCTCTTTAAACTCTATCTCAACATTCAACCACTTGTCTTGGTCTGGCTAGTTCTGCTTGTTGCGCTACCCTAGCCTCTTCAGCTAAATCTGCCTCCGATGCTACTTCCATTAATATGTGCTCCATTTGTCTATCTATAATATTCTGTGGATCTCCTAGATCACAAGGAAGAATTGAAATGGGATCAATAGGTAGAGGAGGGGGTATAATTTGAGGATCTCAAACCCAGTAGGAACACTATCACTAACTTTCTCTGACATTCTTTGTGGTGTTTGAAGAATTTTTTAAGGTTTTAGATCAAAAAGGTGTAAGGGATTACCTCTTCTCCTAGTGTAGTAATGGATTGCCTCTTCTTCTAGTGTTTGACATTCACCGGCATATGCAAAATTAAGAACCTAAAATAAAACCCACGAACTTTACCAAATTCAATCAACAATTTAGACCATCTTCCCTGACAATGGTGCTAAAAATTGATGTCTCCAAAAAATTATCCTCCAAGGAAGTATGATGCAATCAATGTCAAATATAGTAACCCAAACTAGGTTTTGGTCAAACCCACAGGTAAAAAATTTAATAGTATCTCAAACTTGACATAATACACGAGCAATGCAGAAAAGTAAATGGGGGAATTTGAAGTGAATAGTAAGTAGTATTCAAACTTGAATGCTTGGGTTTGTAAATAGTAGAAGACAAACACTAGGACTGTGTTCTCGTGCTTTCTCAACTCGGTAAACTTGTCATGATAAACTCACCTATTCTCTTTCTCAGTATTCAAAGTCGACGAGCTATGTATTATCAACTGTCTTATGAATGTGATGATAAATCTCACCCTTTACTTGTGAGTTTTAGGGTGTCGCCTTATTGCTTTTTGTCTATAACCTCAGTTCAACTTTCACCTTTTAGGGATCAATTTGCTTAGATGAGATGGTGGAATTGTAAGTTAGGTGTGAATCTCAAATTACTATCTTAATTCCCCTTTTCCGAATCACAAACTCCCTTATGAGGAAATTCTCGAATAAGGGTTATCCTCAAGCTTCTCCTACTTTTTTTACGTTATTAATCCACCAGGTTTTCTATAAACCTAGTAGGGAAATTAGATGCTCATGGTCATGCAACAATCTATGATAATCAATAATGAATACATGTAATTAATTGCACAAGAATAAGAGAAAGAAAATCTGAAGTCTTTAGTTGAATAAAAACCCAAAATCTCAAGAACACAATCTTATTTATTAAAGTATGTTAAAAGTAGTAAAAGTAATGTAAAAGTGCATGACCTAATAAACGAATAACCCTAAGGTAAATAGTATCTCAAATTAACCTAAAAATCCTAATTAAAATGGATTAGGAAAAGTATGTCAGCACAAGGTAAGCCTCGCATAGTCCACTCTATAGGTCTTTTTATGAGTCATATAGTGTTTGTCTTAAGTACTCCAGTAACTGATCTTTCAGGATATCAAGCTTATGTTTTCCTTGTGACTCATCCCCATGAGTTGTAAAAATAGTTTACGGCTCATGGTCTTCACTCGTTACTATCTTGTCCTTGTTTTTTAATGCTCTAGACACTAGTATCTAAAAATACCGTCTCCTCCAATTTCAAATGTCATCACCTTTTGTTGACCAATATCTTCCTTGATCTACATTATATGGTATCTCTAGCCTATTTTTTCTTCACTTTTGCAGATAGGGATGATTTAGCTACCTCTTGGATTAACAACCCTCCGTCATTGGAGTATAGGAGTCGAACTACCAAATTATCAAGTCAATGAATGTCTTTGACCAAATTTCTTTCCTTCCTCAACATGTGAAAGACTGCCCATGGACAACCTGCAAAGAGCATCAACAACCACATTAGCTTTACCTGGTAGTAGTACAGGCTCATCTTATAATCCTTCAATAGTTCAAGCTACCGTATCTACCTGAGATTCAACTCCTTCTTAGTGAATACATACTGCAAATCTTATGATTAGTAAATATGTCACATGCATTTTATAAAGATAATGATGCCAAAATTTTTAGTGCAAAAGCTATAGACGCCAACTCTAAATTATTGGTGGGATAGTTCTTCTCATGGACTTTCAACTGTCTGGATGCATAGGCCACCACCATACTGTGTTGCATAAGTACACACCCAAATACCACACGATATGCATCACAATATACCATAAAACCCTTTGTACCCTCAAGAAGGGTTAAAACAGGTGTAGTAGTCAACTTATATTTCATTCTCTCAAAAATATTCTCACAAACGTCGGACCACAAAAACTTGACTTTCTTTTGAGTCAACTTGGTAAGTGGAGCATCTATGGATGATAAACTCACTACAAATCTCCTATAATATCCTACCAAACCCAAGAAGCTCCAAATGCCGGTTAGAGTCATTGCTCTGGGCCATTTCCTTATTGACTCAACCTTTTAGGAATCAACCTTAATTTCTTCAATAGAAATATTTTTCCTAGAAAAGCTATTGCACGGAGCCAAAACTCACACTTAGAGAATTCAGCATACAATTCATGATCCTTAAGGGTCTGAAAGTTAATTCGGAGGTGATTTGGATAGTCTTCCTTACTCTTAGAATAAACCAAAATATCATCAAAAACCTATGACAAATAGTTCCAAAACCTACCGAAACACTCTATCCAGGGCATTAGTTAGACCAAAGGCCATGACTAGGAATTCATAGTGATCGTATCGAGTTTGAAAAGCTATTTTGGGTGTCAACCTCCCTAACTTTCAAGTAATGATACCCCGAATGAAGGTCTATCTTAGAAACATATTTAAAACCCTGAAGCTCGTCAAAAAGATCAGCAATTATGGGAAAAGGATACTTATTATTGACAGTGAATTTATTCAACTAGAGAAAATCTATACAAATATGGAGGGAGCCATCTTTCTTCTGCACGAAGAGTACAAGATCACCCCTGGAAGGGACACTAGGAAGAATGAAACCCTTATCGAGAAGATCTTTTAACTTCTCTTTTAATTCTTTCAATTTGGTAATAGAAATTCTACATTATAGAATAGAAATAGGCTAAGTGTCTTTCAATAAGTCAATACCAAAATCTATATCCCTGTTTGAGGGTATCCCAGGGATGTCATCAGGAAAGACTTTGGGGAATTCATTAACTACTGGGACCAATTGGAGAAAAATACTTCCGGTTCTATATTATTTGAAACTAAAAAGATGGTACAAACAACCTTTAGATATGAGCTTATAGACCTTAAGATAAGATATGGATTTCCCTCTAGATGCAAGAGAATACGCCTGCCATTTATAATAGGCTCACTAGGAAAACAAAAGGTGACCTTTTTGGTTCTACAATCTAGTGTAGCATAGCATGAGTGAAGACAATCCATCCCCAAAATTGCATCAAATTTCACCATATCAAGTTATACAAGGTCTACTATAGTATCCTAATGAAAGACAAACCACACATAATATTTATAAACTCTTTTAGCAATAATCAGATCACCAACAAGGGTGAAGATAGAGAAGGGTTCAAAAATATTCTTGATTTTAAAGCCAAACTTAAAGCCACATAATGAGTCTTATAAAAAAAGGTCGATCCATGGCCAAGAAACACATAGACATCACGAGAGAAGATCTATAACATACCCGTGACAACATCCGGTGAACTCTTTGAGTCCTGGCAGGTAGATAAAGCATATAGATAGTTACGACAAACCCCATTAGTAGAATCAGGGAATTTAGGTGGAGGTGCTGATAAAGTAGCTTGGGTCTTAGTAACTCTGAAATTTCCTTTAGCCGAGGGACAGTCTCTCATGAAATGACCTTGTTGACTGCAAGTATAATACAAATGACTACTAAAATAGCACTTTCTAGGGTGATTCTTCCTACATTTATTGCATCATGGGAATGGCTTAAAGATCTGAGCCACACTACCCTGAGATTGACTACCCTAAATCCTTAACCCACTGCTAGACTAGAAATAATAGAATTATTGATTGACTGCTGGTTTGGGCGGTGGGGCACTAGCTGATGACTGAGCAGTGCTCTAAAGTTTCTTCTTAGAACATTTTTTTTCCCATGCCTCCATTATATTAATGGTCCTTCTGATCTACCAACCTAACATTCATAGGTTTCCTCTCCTCCTCCCCTTCTTGCTTTCTCTTTTCTTTCTCCACCGATTGCATATAAACTAGTAGCCTATAGATGTCTATATCATTATTCAACATTCCCCTATTACACTCCAACACCAAATCATTCTAAATACCAGATGCAAACTTTCTCATATGAGATCTTATGTTGGACAATAATTCTGGAGCATAAAAGGATAGCTAGGTGAATATCAATGCATATTCCTTGACACTTATTTTTCCCTACATCAAATTAACAAATTCCACATCGCTGGCTTCCCTTAATTCTTAGTAAAAGAAATGATCCAAAAAATCCTCAAAAAAACTCCTCCCATACAGTAGGTTCAACATTTTTACCCCTCAGCCATTCCCACTTATCATACCACTGGTAGGCCATATCTTTTATATGATAAGTTGCAAACTCTACCCCCCCAGTATCGCTGGTATGAATAACTCTAAATATCTTCTCCATCCCATCTATAAACCTTTGAGGATTCCTAATCAACCTTAGTACCTGTAAGGATGGGTAGGTTCAACCTTATTAACTGACCAACCCGAGTAACCTCAAAAGAACAAGTAATAGAACTCATATTTCTACACCAACATGACTGTAAATCCACAAGCTACATAAACATATAAATGGACTGAAAAAACTCAAAATTTAGGACCTTTCTATGTACGGATTAAGTACTATTGATACCTATCGGAGGAGCCCAAAAAGGTCTAGCCTAAATTGGTGGGACCCCCTAAAGAGTAATGAAATCTAGGTTACGGGCTCTATAATGGGTCCGCATCCCATGTGTAGGGTGGGCATCATTAACATTTGTCTAAATAAAAATGGAGTTCCCGACTGAGGTGTTCTGAATATTAGATCTACAGGGAGGCATGATCTTAAATTTGGAAAATCATGAGTTAGGAAACATTTAGACCCTATAGCATGAACTTGAACCTGAAAAAAAAAACATTCCTAAATGATGTATGTCTTCCTCCTTATCAGTGTAGAGTGCTACACACCCATCAAAAGGACTCTAATTAACACGGCTTAATAGAAAAATTAGGACCCTAAATCGAGCCCTAATACTAAGCTTATCACAATCCAAACTGGGGCCTTGATAGAGATAGACTTACCAAACCATAAAGTCCTAAGAAACCCCTTAGCATATTATCATAAACATTAATCATATCAAAAGAAATGTTGAAGACTAAGCTGAAATATGAAAAGTCTCATAATCAAATTTAGTATATTATGACATCAATCCAAAAAAATTCCAAATCAATCCTAAACAAGTCTGTAAAGCCTCTACTAAAACACTTATTTGTCTAAGTCGGGATAAGGCGACTGATAGAACCATGAATCTAATTGAAAACATCATATCAATAAAATGCCTTCCAAAGTAAGAGATTCTCACCAACTCGGAGTATCTGGGAGTAATCTACTACTGAGCTGGACCACAAGATTGTGCCTCAAAACCTACATTCTAAGATAATGTAGCCTCCATGATGATGGTCAATACTTGGAATTTACTGGTATGTAGAACTAACCAAAAGAAACATATATTTCATATAGAATAATCAAGAGCATTGTGTAAAACAATTTAACATAATATAATTCAAAACACATAGGCATAACTAAAGAGCTCTAAAACATTCTTGTGAAATCATAAACTCAACTCTATTTACTTTTTATTTTAAGCTATATGGAACACCCTACATCTCTAAAATCCCATAGGCTATATGAATTCTGCCCTAAACTCAATGGAAAAGCCACCATTCTGAGTTTGCTACAAGAATTGGGGTATGTAATCTCTAGTATGCCAAAAGCGTATAGCAAGTGTTCAATCCACATTTCATGACATAAAAACCAACATCGGCAAGACACAATTTTTGGCAATGAGTTATCTAAATCTGTGCCTTCTTTGAGTAACCATCTCACACTTTTTAAGCTCATTTTTAACCTTTTAAACCATGCTTCATGCTTATAACATTCTTTTCTTTTATTTTAAGGGAATATCATAATAGGTATCATCATACCTAGACTTGTAAATCATATCATGTCATATCATATCGTATCCATAACCCTCTTTATTCAAAACTTATTATTGACCACCATAATTGACTCAAGTATTACAAAGAGCTCTCTTTTAGAAAGGACATACAAGTTTCATATGAAGCAAAAGTATTTTTGACATGCATAAGATGCTCTCCAAAGATCATGCAAGAAATTAGACAATAATTTGAAAAAAGAGCATTAGAGACTCTTTCCATATTTATTTGAGAGCCCACCATAATTATTAACCACATACTTCTTATCATAAAGTGGGGTTCATAATTAAAACAATTCAATTGCTTCGAAATCCATAACATAAGCACATGAAAATAATCTATGGTTTATCGAAAATCCATTGTAAACACTTAATTTCATAATAAAAGGGTTTGTAATTCCTTTTCTTAAATCAATTCCAAAATCCAATATCATAAACACACATGCACATATAGAGTATTGGAAAAAATGAAATTTTTAAGCCCATAAAGATTAGGATAGTTTTACATACCTTTTGATGAGAAAAAAATTTGAAACAACTTGAATCTAACCTCAAAATTGTGAGTTTTGAAAGAAACCCTAACTTCTTTCTTTTAATAGTGGAGAGAAGAATGAGAATTTAAAATTGATTAGCAATGAGTAATGATGCTAGTTGTATGATTTAAGTTGTGGAAGGGGGGTTGAGGTGAGGAAATGGCCAAAATATCTCTTTAAGAACATTAAAATAATGCAGTACTACTCCACTGGATGGTTTACGCGACGGATCATCACTCCCATGACAAACCATCACTCCAACCATCCCAAAAAGACCAAATTTTGGTATTTCCACTTAAACGTGATAGTTTGTTATGATGAGCCATCACTAGTATGACAATCCATCACCCTCGCCATCACTCTCTACCAGACAAATACCTTTTTGGTAAATCTAGAATAACCTTTTATTTCGATATGAGATTAAGGAAAAACTAGTGGCATTGGAAATAAGAATCGAAGACCTTTTATATTGTATATAGTAGCACATCTAACTCATTATATTTTGGGAATAAAGGTTTTTGGAAGTTGACAGAAGAAAAATTGTATATTAAAATTCAATAGATAGGAAAGTCCTCAACTCAACTTTCAGTTAGTAGATATTTATAGCTTTAATCCATCTTTGAAAATGCTTCACCATAATGAATTATTATCCATACTTATTTTTAAATAGAAATCAGTGGGTTTGGTTCTACATAAGTAGGAATGACGATTTAAGTTCTAGTCCAAAAAATGCATGGTATTACAACATGTCACCCACAATCAGAAAATGTCCCAAACGTTAGCCAACACCGTCTCCACTAATAGTTCTACTATATACACATATAACACAAACAAGTTGGGGAAAGACGAACAAGTATACACATACTTCAAATATAAGTACTAAAGATAGAACAAATAGAGAGATATCAAGTCTCAAACAAAAATACATACATAGAATAATCACAACATATGGAATACAATGAAGGTGGTGGAGATAATAATGAAGAAGCACGAGGTCATTTCACATTATTCGGATATCCTACCGATATTTTTTATGGATGTAGTACCTTGGAAGGTTCGTCAACCCATACCTACCGAGCTCACCTATAGACATGGGACCCTTGGTGGGTTTATCAACCTGTATACAACCAATATCTATGACTCCTATCTATCACATACCTCGAAGAGGGTCTATAATGATGTCAAAATTCAATACCAATATACATGATTCCCTTCTAACACATCCCCCGGATAAGGTCTATAAAGATGTCACAAACCGGTGGTTCCAATGTTCCCGATATTTCAAATTTTTTCTTAGTTGTACATAGGTTCATGATCACAATATATGACATAAGATACATATCAAGCACGACATACAATAAAAATAACTGTATAATGTCTAGGATGCAATGAGAATAGTGATGCAATCCTCACAATCAAACAAAATGAGAATATCCAATAACCAATCAGTATACCAACTATATGAGCCAAAGATCCACTCAACTCTACTAGCCATCCATGATCAAAATTAATCATAAATATTATGTTAAATATGAATAAAAATGTCATTAATACCGCATGTTTCCCAAAGTCTAGGTTTTTTCACCAAATAGAATCTAACCAAACGTACATGGACCAATACTATGCCAACTGCATCATATAAGACTCCAGATGGTGACACATAATAATTAACATATCAAAACCACCAAATATTATCCACATAGTACAACACACAGGTGCATAAATCAGCTAAACATATTTTTCATGATACAACCCCATACCATTAGTATGCTTTTACATTATTACTAACTATACAACATAGTCTAAAGAAATTTAAGCCATAACCTACCTCAAATGTCAAAAATGATACAAATAATCCTTTAATACTGATCTTTCACCTCATGCGCGAAACTAAAAATTATCAACAACACATAAATATATAATTTATACATCAAAAGAAAACTAACGATACCCATATTGCCTACTTTTGAATTAGGGTCAAAATGGACCCCAGAAATGGGTTTTTAAAAAAGAAAGATACAATTGAAGTTTTTGTTAGAAAACATCTTTCCTGGGATAAAAGAAACTTATATGAGAAAATCCAAGTGAAAAGGGAGTGAAATTAGGGTTTGAATCAAAGAAATGATAATTTAGCCCTTTCTGGTCAAAATCTCCAAGTTCCAACTTTAAATATGAGTTTTAAAATAAGATTTACATGATAAAAAAATAAATAAAGGTAATTTTAATAGGAATTTGGAGTTTACCCAAGCTTAAAAATAGAAGAAAAGGCTTAAAAAATCAAACTCCAAGCTCCAATTGTTGAAAATGGTATAAAAATCTCGAAAAAGTTAAAATAAACTACCCAGGCATCACCTAAGAGACTACCGAATTTCTTAGGCAACTATTGCTTAAGCGACCTAGCATCTTTTAAGTAAAGCTTACCTCATCGTGTACGCGGCTTGGTTGTCGCTTAAGCGGCAGCCGTCGGATATGCTTGTGTCAACCACGCCATCACTTAAGTAAGCCTGTTGTTACTTAGGTACATTTTAGCTATCAGGACAAGTCGTTTAAGCAAGCAAAACATTGCTTAAGAAACCAAAGCATCGCTTAAGCGAGTTCACCATCTGAAGACTTGGAGAGTTTCAAGACTTTGTGGGCCTCTCAGGATTCATCCAGAATCTTTAGTATGCAAACGAACTTTGATATCCCACTAATTTTATGATCTTAACTCAACAACGATATGATAATTTTTTCTAAAAAACATAGTTTTAACAAAATTGGCCCGCAAAACCCAATTTTAAAATTTTTTCAATGGTGCATCGAAAAGAGATATAAAAGCTGTAAAAATACACCAACCATGATACTAGCCTAAAATTGATGTTCTAGATCTATTGGTTCACACCCTTTTTTCATTCGATGCACAGATCAATTATTGTGAAATGCACTGAAAATCAGGCCAACTAATAAGTTTTTAAGACAACTAAAAATAAAAATCTCAGATAAATTATTGTGAAATGCACTGAAAATCAGGCCAATTATTCCATAGCCTAGAAAAATCACAATGAAACTATGAGGAGGGATAAAATGGTTAATTCATATATAAATAAATATTTTACACAAATCACCAAAAGTTAGGTAATTACACATTTGTGAAGAGTTAGCGATTTGGGTTTAATTCAGTTACCTATCTCATTTGAGGTGGTTAAACCGCATTCGTTAGTGTATTGATTATGTAATCCTTGCATTCATGACAAGAGGGTTACATTCGAAGGTCATTTCATGTTTGAATAGTATTTAAACCTCCTTTTGCTATTTTAGTATATTTTAATCATTTTTAAGTTTGGAGAGCATGATTTTAACAATTTTAAAGAGGGATTCTCATCAAGAGTATTTAGGTAAGCTTCTAAAGATGATATTAGTCGTTATTCATTGGTTATAACTCAAAAAAACTTCAAAACATGTATTTCACATTTTGATTTTGGGGTTTTACCTGATAGAGTGAGAAAGTAATTTTTCTTCAATTTTAAGCTTGATTTCAACTTTTTTTATGGGTTTTAATATTTAGTACCCTTAAAGTATGAGATATATAATGCTTCAATACAATTTTATTTTACCCTCCTTTCTATGAGGTGAATTTTCCAACTATTTTTTATCCAAAATAAAAGTATCTAATATGGGTATGATTAAACTCCTCTTGATGTATAAATAATGTTTTTAATAAATTGGGTTCATTACGAGACTGTACAAAAAGAAAAAAAGATGCTTGTTGAAGGATCTAGTCTCGTGTTTCATTTTTTTGAGTTAGGTTATGACATAACTTTTTTCAAATCGGCCTAGATAGTTAACCATTCATGTAACTTATGCTCTTGATTGGGAATTTTATTATGAGATTCATCTTTTGACATTTTTAATCGTGTTTCCTATATGGGATCTAATGTGAATATTATTATTCACCTGAGTGATCATTATTATTGTGATGCCCGTACGGGTGCTGGTATATGTTTTGTTTAAGCATTATTTGAATTTATTATTATTGTGATGCCCGAGTGGGGTCTTGACGTGATATTATTAATGCCTTACATGAATTTTCATTACTCTAGTGCCATGCAATGGATTATATTATAACCTATTTATACTTGAGCTAATTAATACCATTATTCAATTGATTCATTACATGATATTTTTTGTTTATAGGATGCATCCTTATTTTATTCATCAATATTCATGGGATTGATAACACTAAGAAATACTGATTTTGAAAGTAAAAATACTATATAAAATGCTATGACTGAGGGATGTGTCGGTAAGGTTGACTGAGATATGAGATTGTCATAGTATATGAATTACACACCCCTCATGTTTCTATCCTAGAATATTATACTTTAAAGGGACTGCGAGGTTATATTGAGACAATGAATTCTTATCATACTATTGTGTTGCATCATTTGCATTTCCCTTATGTGTTTTCTCATTGTGTACTTTAGCCTTCCTTATGTATACCTGTGTAGTTATTCTTATACGGTTATTATAAATATCGTATTTATACTATTAGTAGATACGGCCTAAGCCATCGTTGAAACCTTTTCTATATACAAGTGGAAGCGTGTTCATAATATCCTTCATATTTAGTTTTATGCTTTTTTGGTCGGCATATGCTGCCTACTGATTACCAGTAGACCGTACTTACTCCTACTTTTTGTATTCTTTTGGCACAAATCTTAGTTTGAGTATGACCCGTGGAGCTTGAGATCATGCAGAGATGAGGCTTTCTCAAATTCTTGGTGAGCTCCTAGTCCGGAGTATGATTTTAGATTTCATCATAGCTTTATCTTGTTTTTTATTGTATATTAATCGATAGAGCTATGAATTTTTGTACTCTATGTCAGTTATTAGTGCTCTTTACTCATGACACTAGATTTTAGAATTGGAGTTATTTTTATTTCAGTTTTGTATATTATTTTATTTATATTTCCTGATTTTATTGTTTAGTATGATATTTGGGTATTTTTAATATGTTTTCTACATTTTTATCTCTTTTGGGTATTGGGCTTATCTATCAATGTTGTATCAGAGTAGTTGACATTGTGACTTTGACTTTTGGGTCATGACATAAAATGCAAGAAATAGAGAAAAAACATGAACTATTTTCAGAACTTAATCTAAGACAATGTATTACAAGAGCAAGAATTAGATGCCTTGTTTCTCGCGAAAGGGCTTACAGGGAAAACATATAGTCACTTTGTTCCTAAATAGTTTTTTCCATTTTTGTTTACACTATCCTTAAGAAAAAATTAGCTACATACTAAATTGACCAAATCACTCTTATTTATTACTTCTTTCTATTTAATACTTATTTTTTCAACACTACGTTAACATCACTCCATATTTAAGACTTAGGTAAAAGTGGAAAAAAAGTAAATATTCTTTACTTTTGTGAAATGAAAAGTATTAAGAAATATCTATTTTTAGTAAGGAAAAAAACTAATTAGAAAAGGGGTAGTAGATCCTAACATAAAAAAGACTATTCTATAGTCTAGGAGAAAAGACTTTGTTGAACAATACTGGAGTAATATTACATGCTTAAGATTTGGCTCTAGGAGGATTCTTATTATAATTGGAGAGCATTGTAGGTTATTCCTCAGAGTGATGACTAGCCCACAGGGAAGAGAGAAAATATAAGATTCGGGGACAGTACTCGGTTGGAAAATCCTACTTTACTCGATTATCGTTCTCCCAGATTGATGTTTCCAATGGTTTTACTATTGTAGTTGTCAATGATATTTACAGGAAAACACCTATCCCATATTTAGGCTATTACCAGAATAACACTTTTCACGTGTCCAATTAGCAACGGATCCACTTGTCTCAATGAGTTCAACTCCATACAAATACATTATTATCATTTGTAAGAAGTATTTCAATTAGAAATATTTTCCACTAATCAACTAAAAATTAAGAATATTTTACAATAAAGAATATTCAAAACATGATTTCTTTTTTGTAAGTGAAAACACACATTTCTTGAAAAATGTTTGTATATTGCACCAAAAACATGTTCTGGAGTATTATCCAAGTTAAAAGAAATGTTAAAAACTAGTCTACATAGTACTTAATAGACCAACTAATATAGAAGAATACAACCAGGCAAACATAACAGTTCATCTACCCTGAACCTTGATCTATGGATTCAACTCATAGAGGATGGAGAGATGGAGACATAGTGAAGAGCTCACTACTGAGATCCATTTCAAAAATGAAGAAGAAAGCAACTCCAACTTATGATGCTTCTAAATTTCCCTTTTCTTTTCACTTGATAATTTTAATTAGGCTTATTTCCTTTTGTTGTACGTTTTTTCTGATTTGGCAAGATCTCTTTGGATTTAGCGCCCGACTTTAAATAATGGTACTTAAAGAAAATAGCATATGTTTTTGCAAAACGGAAGTGTCTATAACATATCTTATAAAATTAGGAAAAAAACATAAATACCCCTGAACTTGTCGCCACAACTCACTTTAGAACTTTAACATTATGAAAAATTATTTACCCACTAAACAACTTTTAAATGAATCATATACAACCCTAAAAATATTATACCACTCTCACTACGGAGAGTGTATCATACACGTGCTACATTGGATCCACGTTAGAGCCATATAAATTAAGAAAATTTTAAAAATAATTCCATCTATAAACCTATACATACATGTATATATATATAAGGAAAAAAACTTTCTAATCCATGTCCAATGCTGAAGATTAACCAGTTATCAAATAAAAAAAGAGTAGTAAGAGTAAAAAAAATGGAAAGTAGTATAAAGTAGGGAGATAGAGTGGAGGTTGAAAGTTTACCCTTGAAGAAGGAGAAGTTGATATGGTTATGGAGCAACATCAATAGCTAAAAGAGTATACCATGAGATTAAATATTAAGGATACAGTGGAACAAGTTCTATAACAAAAAATGGTGGACAATTTAGTAATAGATATGTCAACTAAGCAACAATACAAGGTCGTTATTTTTCAAGTAATAGATATGTTAGCTAAACAACAACACAATGCAATTATTTGTCAAGAAGAAGAACTCACAGTTAAGCCTTTAGTAATAGATACCAAAATTAATTATAAATAAAATAGCAGAAGTTATGAAAGGGAAGATAGTATGCCTATTGACTCACAAGAAATAGGTGAAGGGTACTTGTTGGATCTTGAATCTTCAACAAAGCAAAAGAGCCCGACAAATATTCTGCATGGCATAGTTACACAACAAGTGGAGGATTTCACTACAGCAGGTTCAAAGCCAGACCACAAAGTTAATGAAGAATGTGATGGAGATAAAGATAATGTAAATGATCATGTTAGCAGGCAAGGTGATCTATCTCTAAGAAATGCACAAAAAAGCAATAAAACATTAAAAAAGAAAATAGTTGCAGACAGTCAGATACCAAATAAAAAAGTCCCATAGAGATAAGTGGTTACTTCTAAAATATCTAAATGATATTAAAGACAATATTGTGGAATATTAGGTATGTAAATACTTAATAGGGTTTTACTATATTACAATTATTGAATAAGCATCATAGGGTCTTCTTAATAGCATATGTGGAGCCTTTTGAAGCAGCAAATTAGATTAAGAGTTACAGAAAAAGGCTACATATGTATATTGTTGAGGCTAATATTAGTGGTAGGATTTGATACTTTATAAAGGATGATGTTGATGTGGAAATTTTCAGCGATATAGAGAAACAAGTCACCATCAAAGTTTTCATGATTGAAGATCAAAAGTACTTGTTGTTTACTATGGTTTATGCTAAATGTACAAAATCGTTAAGAATTTCCTCGTGGAGCAACATATATAGTAGGACAAACTTAAATTTGTTGTGGCTTATAGGTGGTGATTTCAATGCTATTATAAATTGGGAATAAAAAATAGGGTAATTTCCAATTTCTCAACAAGAGGTTTAAGATTTTGCATTATATGTGAATTCATGTGAACTTGAAGAAGTTTTTACTAAAGGGAGCCCTTGTACATTGTCTAATAAGAGAGTTTGAGAGGATTGTAATTTTGAAGATTGGATAAATATTTTGTAAATGAGATTATTCAAGGCTGGTTTACTAGTTTATAGCTAGAACACTTACTAAGAATAAGATCTTATCATTCACCACTCTTTCTAATTATGAAGAAGGATTTTCAGCATTATGTTAAACCTTTCAAATTCCTAGCATTCTGGATAAAAGATGACTCTTTATTGAATATAGTGGGACAAATCTAGAAAACAAATAACGCGGGAAACGTTTTTTGGCTTTTCAAGCATAAGATGGAAAATCTAAAGAAAGCTTTGAGTATGTGGAGCCGAAGAAGAAATGGGGATATATTTCAACAACTTCCTATAAGAGAAAATATTTTGTTGATTAACAAAGAATTGTTTGAAGATCATCCCACATAAGAAAATAGAATGGTGATGCAGAAAATGCAAGCAGAGGTAAAGAAATATCTCCACTATGAGGAGCAATTCTGAAGACAAGAAGTTGGCATTACTTGGTTTGAACAAGGAGATAAAAATAAAATATTTTTTCATCGTCTTGTGGAGAATAGGAGAAAGAGGTTGCAATTTAATAGAACAAAGGATAATAATGGTGTTTATCTTGATGTAATAGAGCTGATCGCGGGTGAGGCAGTTAATTACTTCAAGTCACAACTCTCCCAAGAGGTAAAGAACTAAAACTTTAACTTAACTATTTATCAGAAGCTGTTTCCAAGGAGAAAAATGATATATAATATATTGTAGAAGTTAAACAACGTTATATTCAATTTTAAAGGCAGTAGTACATATGTTACAGATTCATTTTTTGGTATTTTCTACCAACATTGGTGGGAATTTGTGGATAGGGATATTTTTTAAATGGTGAAAGCTTTCTTTGTAGGCAATACTGTGCGAAATGAGTAATACACATACTAATATGGTATTTATATCAGTGAAAAAAATTATTGAAAATTTTACAAACCTCAGGCTTATATGTCTTAGTATCTTTATAAATAAGGTGATTTCCAAGTTCTTGCATGATAAGTTGGAAGTTTTTTTAACAAAATTAATCTATTGAAATCAATCAAGTTTTGTAGCGGGTGGAGAGTTATTGAAAATGTCTTGTTAAGAAAAGAGATTAGTTTTTATATCAAATTATGAGGGAAATAAGCTAATGTTGTTCTTAAGTTGGACATGCAAAAAACATACGATAGAGTGTCATGGATTTTTATGACCAACATGATCAGAAGAAAGGGGGTTTTAGGATTTTTTTAATTGATATAATATGGAGATTAGTAGAAAATAACTAGCATTCTACCATTATTAATTGGAAGGCCTATGGAACTTGATTCTACTAGAGGTATGAAACAAAGGACTTACTCTCTCCATCTCTATTTATTCTAACGGTAGAGGTCTTATCTACGGCTTCAAATTCTTTATTTAATGATAGAATGTATAGAGGCAATGAGTTATGATGTATGGTGAATTTACCATTTATTTGCACTTGACATTTGTGTACATTACCATGATTTAAAGGTATAAATGATATATATGTATGATCAAATGTACTAATATCCACATTTTGTAAGCATACGGGTTATGAGATGGAAAGATGTGGACTTGAGATACAAAAGGATCAAAAGATAAGAAAGAAAGTATAACTTGAAAACCTGTAGCAGAAATATGCCTTAGTTACCGCAATCGCGATCTTAGGGTCACGATCGTGGCAAGTCAAGAAGGTCAGTAACTACGATCTCATTGATCTATCCATGGTTGTAGTAGCCACAATCGCTGCAAATTTAATGAGATCACAGCCACGCGAGATTTAGCTAAGGGGCAATTTTTTAATTTTCAGCAGCCGACCCAAATCATTTAAGATCTTAAAACCCTTTCCCATTATGGCCATTCTAGAGACTAGAAACATGTTGAATTTGAAATGAAGCCCTAAATTGGGCAAGAATTGTAAATTTGATTTGGAGATTGGGATTTTTGAATTTGTGATGAATGAATGCCTTGAACAACCCATTTGGTATATGTTTCTTTCTTTTATTCATGAGTAGTTAAATCATTTATTCTTAGGATTATGTTGATCTAAGGTCCAAATTAGTTGTTGGTTGTGATATATTTCTGTATACATCACAACTATTGCTTGATAAAATTTGTTGGGATTTGTGGGTGAAAGCGTCAAATACCCACATCAGTTTGTGGGTGAATAATAACACTCAACTCACTCCTATAATTGAGGGATGACACAGTTATTGTCAAGTACCTCAATGTAACTTGGGGTCGATTCTCAAGGAGTGAATGCTATAGACTTCAAAACTAGGGGCACTGAAGTTACTATAAGGTTACCCATAATGCTAATGAAAACGACATGTATAATTAAATGGGGGAATTATTTGAAAACTTTTCACACAGCCTTCAACAAATACGTGATAAATGCTATCTTTGATTTGAATTCAAGGTTTGGAGAGATCTTAGGATTATATATCTCTAGAGGTAAAGCATGTGGGGTAATGTTGGTTGGTTTATTAGGGAATTTAGTTGTTAATAAATGAATAGGCTTGGTCAAAGATCATTGAGGTCAATCTTTCAATAAAACCCCAACGATTTCACCCATTTGCTCTTTTGAGCACCTAACAAGTGTGGAGTTTATATATCCACCCAAAACCTCAACCAAGCATCCCTATTTCTAGGATGATGCTCTTGACATGATTTACACTCCCTACACACTTATTTCTAAGATTACAAATGGTAGTAAACCATAGGCTTAGTTGTTAACTATTGCTTCGTCCCCTGATAACCATCTTTCAAGGATGTTATGGGTTGCCTAATATTCACCTAAACCTCTCTTTCATGGACGACAAAAGGGTTTTTAGATCTTGGAGCTTTCACTGATTAAACCCATTTGGAGATTTGGAGTTTTCACCTATCAAATTCCAACACATAAGTTCAAGCAATGGTGATATCCATGCTCAATAACTAAAATCTATGAAATACAACAATACCCACACACAGTAACACTCTAGTTCAACATAATCCTAAGACTAAATTATTTAGCTTCTAATGAAGAAAATAAAGATAAATATACCATGTGGGTCATCAAAAGCATTCATTCTTCACAAAGTAACAAAGAAATTTAACTCTCCAAAGTTAATTACAACTTTCCTAAATTAGGGTTTCAAGTTTTGAATTCAAAACTATCTTATGAGGTAAGCAATACCCAAAGAAGAAAAGGTTTTGCTTATATATGACTTAGGATTCGTCCATGAGATTTTACAACTATGCTCTTGGGGTTGTTCCCGCTGATCCATAGTCGCGTGTGTTTGTCCGCGACTGCGGTTATGTTCTGTGAGAATGAGTGGTCGCGAGAATGAGTGGTCGGATTACCACTTATCAACGCCCCCAACATAGACCCTTGTTTGTCTTCAAGAAACACTACCTCTTACTATGGGACCCTAACCATGTATGCCATTATTTATGCTCCTAATGACCATAAAGACTCCAACTTGGTTGGTACCACAAAAATCTTTTCACAAATGGATAGAAAAGTATTAGCAATACCCCTCATCATAAAATAGAGTAACGAAGAATGCAATGGATCTTAGGGAGCAACTATATGACAATTAATAACAATCTAAAAGTGACTCACAAGATAACAACAATCATGTTATACATCCACTCATTTCATAGCGTGGAAGATGACAAAATCACCCACCTCAATTAATTCACATGCTTTCTCACAAGAAAGAAAGGTTCACACACCTAGTTACTAATTGCGTAATAATGAAATTTAAGTGCAATTGCTCACTCTCTCAAGGAACTCTCCATGTTACAAGTTCCATACCATAGGCTTTCCCCTATTTTGAATCGCCACTATAATGACCACACTTGGTTGGAAATCACATAGGGATTTTTGATCTTATAATGTAGGTTAAGGGTAGGTTAGGATAGTAATTTAGGAAAATAAGGCTATACCCTCCTTGAACTTCTACATCATATTCTCATCACTTTTTTATTATTGGGCCACTTCTTTGTCTTTTGTTACTTTACCCACCTTGTCTCTTTTTCTCTACCCAAAGTCTTTTCATCTCTTTGCCTTACTTCTTATGATTCCCCCAAGATTTATGCAACTCATTCTTTCGATGGACTATTTTTTTTCTTCAAAGAAAAATGTTGCTTGCTAGATTCGAAGGTTTTTTTTATTTTTATGACTTCGTGTCTCACTACACTTCCTTTCTCTTTCCATCACCCCCAACTTAGGATTTTATCCTCAACTTGCATTCTTAAGTTCAAGGATGATAGAGTTCAAGAAAAAAGAAGAAGAAGGGCCACAACTTATAATGTGGTTGCCAAAGAAAGTCCAAAGGCTCAAAGAGGGTGACTAGGGGTAACTCATATGTATTAGTGGGAATTTTTAGACAAAAGTAGGTTTCCAAAATCACAAGATGTCCTATGATTATTTTACCCACCAAGCACAACCAAAACATAGTTTTGAAAGACTAATGGGGCATGTTCTAGATCGTACAATTACACATGAGATGTAGACAATTAAGCTCACACACAAGGCATGCAAATGTTATTAAAGGGGGGTCAATTGTTCTCCTTACTTGAGAAAAGGGTGGAGTGTCCCATGTTTTACCGTAATCAACTTTTTAAGTCAAAGAAAGAGAGACAATACTGTCACAATGTTGATCATATCCATGCCTTCAACTTTTGCAAAATATTTTGGATGGAAGCTGGTGTTTGTCTTTGTACCCGAACCATGCACAATTATGCTAATTATGGAAAAAACCCAAGATATCATCTTACATTGCAACCTATAGTATGAGCGAACTTCCATATGGTTACTAAGATTTCATGAATATGTGTAAATGCCAATCCAAATCATCGATGCCACAGGTACTCAGACTTCCCGTGCATCTATGGTTAGAAACTAAAATCACAAATTAACAAAACAAGAACAACATAACTAATCTATGCAGATGTCATCACCATCAGAGTGCCCGAATATACAACCCAAATAAAAAATATAAGAATTATCAAAAATATCAGAAAAGTCTACAGAATATCAATAGTACATGCCCAAATCAAATAAATAAGGAGACACCCCTAAATGAAAAGGTACCAGTATCCTTACTACATAAATAATCAAGGATAAAATAAAAAAGGGTGCTCTTTAAATCCGTATCAAGGGCTGCTATCACTCTCGGACCCTTCATCATCACCATCCTCTGAAAGATCTAACCACTCAGTCGGTGCCTCATCATCACTGTCCACCCAAGACATAGAAAGCCTATTTCAGTGTTTCAGGAACTTCCATAGGCTCTTCACTCACTTTCACATCATGATAAATAACTCATAACTCATTTTTTCCCTTGTCATCATCTTTTCATGTGTGCTCCAGAGGTCCCGGTGTGATGCTGCCAAAGAAAAATAGTCTTTCTCAAGCCAATCAATAGTATCTTTTGCTTCTTTTGGTCATCCTTATACTAGTCATAATCGGCACGCAACACATATGAGTGATGGGTGGTGGAGGGGTCTCCCGGCCCTTGAGGCAAGCTAGACACAAGCTCTTTAATGGTTGCAATATTAGCTACAATCTCTTCAGGAGGTCCCATATTGGTTAGCCTATGAGGTTTAGGTTCGCTACATGTTGGCTCTTCCATGTTGAACTTTATTTTTTTGCTTTTGCCTGACGCGCCCTCTTCTCGAATCCTCAATGGGTAGATGGGGGTACTAGGACACACCTATGTATCATTAGCGTAATCTTCTACCTACACTCTCTTGTAAAGCTCAGTAATCAAAAAGGGCTAAAGGAGATTTGTACCACTTTGGTTTTCAAAATAATCTATTTCATTGACCACTATTTAACCAACACGGGGATGCCATAAAAACACAAGCAACCCTACGAGCACACAATTCAGTGACTACTGTCATGTAAGTGCAAGGAGATACTTGGCTACAAATGATGTGCAACCATATTCGATCCTTATAAATGAAGTCGTTCATGAAAATATTTCTTTTAATTTTTTTCTAAGATATTTCCTTCCTAAGACATAGCCGTTGTGCCAACCAACTCCCCTATTTACCACCTTTTGCTTTGAATTCACCTATGTCTGCCCGTTTGACCCCATAATTATTGATTTGTTTAGCCCCAACTTTCACCAGCTTTCCCCAACTCTTTACATTCACATTGAGTGTGTCCAAGAAAGATACTTCACTAATATTAGCATAATATTGATAGACCCATTGTTCATTTGCAAAGAATGGATCCATTGCAAAGCACTTCCACCCTGTGGCTTTAAGTTTGTCGTGGAAGGTCGATTGTTTCTCCAGCACATTCTCCAAATAAAACCTTTTTTCCAAGAGCAATTTTTTCTTTGAAAAATCGTTGTAGTAGTGAGTGTGGCATTTGGGTGCCATAAATCTGATCTGATCATACTTACCCATGAGGTTGTCCTGAAAGCACTAAACACACATTATATCTTTTGATGTTATTTTAATCATGAAAGTTGTGCTATATTGATCATTAAAGTTTATTGGACTAAGTGCTTGGAGTTGCCTGGCTAAAATTTGAAATGTACGATTTTTAACCTGGTAGGGACCTATCCTCAGTTACCGTGATTGCGAGTCAAGACCGCATTCTTATTAAAGAAGTCGTGTTCTAGGACTACGATCGTGACACCTGAGGCTAGTTCTGTGTTATCTCTGCATGCTCATATTTTTCCCAATTTAAGACAGCTAGCATGTTCTAAAATATGGGTGCAAATGAAAGTCATGCGAACAATGTTATAGGTGTGTGTCAATGTACCCTTCAAAAAGCAGTTATTACTATTGAAAGTTTATTTGAGAAATTTATCAAATGCTTGGCGTGCATATCTCATTGGTCTACCTTTTGTACACACTTTTGGGTACTCAATATTTCCCCTCTAGTGCACACCTCAATCATGTAGCCAACATCACACCAATAATAAAGATAACAGAATGGAAAGCATAACAATTAGCAATTTTAGGCCCTTTCTAAATCATGCACTCTATGGCCTATTTTCAAAACTAAAAACATGGATTTATGTCACTTAACAAAGTTGTGATGAAAAGAGGGATGTGAAAAGAGGCTAATTGAGAGCTCACAAATTGACAAAAATTTAGCCTAAATTTGTGAGTATAATATTGAAAGTGTGTATGAGGAAAATAAGGGGGAACTAGGAGTTAAATAATTGAAGTGACCACGACCGTGGTCAGGGGACCGCGATTGCAGATACGCGTGCAACCGTGATCGTGCACTGGGGTCGCGATCGCAGTAACTTAGAGCAGTTTTGCTTCCTTATTTTCCCCTGTTCAGCATTTTACTCAATTTTTATAGATTTTTCCTGCTCAAAATTTTCAAAATGTACTTGCACACTTTCCCTTTTTAATCTCATTCAGTGCAATCCAAAGTGCCAAAAATGCATTGGTTATTCAAATACGAAATACAACATCAACATTACGAGAACATAAAAAAAAGGATATGAGCCACTCTTGTGACATTTGTGAGTTGCCTCCCACTTAGCACCTTAGTTATTGTTGTGGCACGATGTCTTTCTTATTTCAATCTTATGGCAGGTCCTCAAAATCCTCATCATCTACTTTCTCATTTTCAACGTCCACCATAGATACTACTTGGAGCTTCGCAGTTTGCTTATTTGACATACAAATTTTGAATGACACCTCATCTTCTTGTACTCAAAATTTCATCTCCCCTAGCTCTTGATTGACAATGGCTCTCTCAGTGAACAAGAAAGGATGACTAAGAAGGAAATGCTCCTCTTGGTCTATCTCACAATCCAATACTACAAAATCTTTCGAGAGAATGAATTTGTCCACCTTCACAAGGACATCAAACAATATACCCACTAGCCTTTTTATTGACCAGTCCTCCATAAAAAGTTGCATCGAGGTTGATGCAGGAGTGTCCAAGACAAGTTTCTTATTGATGACAAAGGGCATTAGGTTGATGCTTTCACCAAGGTCATAAAGAGCATTTTCCAAGTCATGAGTCCCAATGTTGCAAGGTATAGTGAACGCTCTGGGGTCGTCTTTCTTTTCTGTGATATTTCTGTCCATGATATAACTAAACCCATGAGTAACCTCAATTTTATCACCCTCAATGAGGTTTTTCTTATACATTAACTTAGCGTATGTCGAATTCTCTTGAATTGCTTCATGTAGTAGGATATTTATTGAAACATTGCTATGTTTTTTCATAAATTTTCTTAATTTGTCACTCTCTTTCTTTTTATGCAACCATTGAGGGAATGGGGAAGGAACATGGATGGTTGGAATTGCTTCTCCTTCCGGCTTTTCAACTTTGCCTACTTGCTCATTGCTTTCATCTATGTCTTTCTCCTAATTTTCCTCTCTTCTTTAAGGCATCACCTTCTTTGTCTTGTCCTTGGATATATTTTCACTCACATCTCTTCTAAGGGTATCATCAAGTGCTTTTCCACTTCTTGTGATAATTGCTAGGACTTGTGCTTCATTCTTTAGGTTAATAATTGTGTCTCTCATAAGTCCACCACTAGCCCTTGCATTTAGTTACGTAGAGAATTGCCCCACCAGGGTCTCCAATTGCTTGATGGAGGCAGAGTGAGATACCACCATTTGGGAGAGCACGGAAAAGTCACCCTTTAAATCATGAACTATTTTGTCCGTACCTTCAACTGTACTCAAGATTCTTGACAAAACATCTTCTATCTTGAACTTTTTGCAATCGATGACATTTGACTCTTTGTCCTTATCCCTATCATGAGGAATGTAGAGGTCATAGTCATATTCCCTATATCTTCAATCTCTCTCTCAGTCACAATCCATCCAACCTTGGTTCCCACCTTTCCTTTAATAGGCGGGGCGAGAACCCCCCGAGTAGTTTTCCAAGCACCAAATTTATTCATCCAGCTTCTTTACCTCATCATCTTCTTCATAAGGCTTTGATGCCATAACATTTACCACTTTAATAGGTGCACCCATAACATGTTTTGTTAAAAACTCAAGTTGGGTCATCATCTTGGCCATGTTCTCTTCCTTCTCCTCTTCTCTCTTTCTTTGATGATTAATCACCACAGAGGTAGAAGAAGGATTCTTAGGAGAATCGGCATCATGAGTGTGCCTCCCCCATTTTTTTTTATACTTTACCTATCAATCAGAAGGTCTCAAGATGATGCAATTTCACTATAGAGCCACCTGCCGTATTATTTACCACAGTTTGGCTAATGGGTCTACGACTCTATAGAAAATCTCAAGGAGAAATTTATCTAAGACTCTGGCATTTGGACATTGATCTAGCTTTCCATTAAGTATCTTCAAATCTTCAAACAATGGTTCTATTTTCATTTGCCAAAAGTTCACTATCTCATCCCACTTTTGAAGAATTTTCAGTAGTGGGAAATATCTATTAAGGAACACCATGGTAAGCTCCTCCCAAGATGTAATGTAAAAGAGTGGAAGTGAGCAGAGCCATAACACCACTTTGCTTGTTAGGGAAAATAGGAAGAGTCAAAGAAGAATGGATTCTTATGTAATATGCGCTATGTTAAATAGCATACAAACTTCCACAAAGTTCTTCAAATGGACATTTGGGTCCTTATATGTTTGACCCCCATATAATCCTTTCATTTGCACCATATAAAGAACAACACTAGTCATATGAAACACACCATTCTCATTGGTTGGCGGGATGTGACTTGCACTTGTTTGCCCCGCCTTATTTAATTGGCCCTCATCATCTAGTGGGGCTTCATAGGGGCCCAAATTACTCGCATTATCGTTCATTTCTCTATTCAAAATTTTATCACCTACAAAATATTCAAAAACAAAAAATAAAGTAAATTAGCCTACTTTTGGTATTCCCAAGTTAGAATAGTACCACAAAAGTGAAATCAAAATATCACTCCTCGGCAATGGTGCCATTTTGATAATGCTCAACTCACATACATAATTGATGAGTGAGGCGGTTATTGTCAACTAACCTAATGTAACTTGGGGTCGTTCTCAAGGAGTGAATGCTATAGACATCAAACCTAGGGTTACTCAAGTTACTATAAGGTTACCCAGAATGCTAATGAAAATGACATGTATAATTAAATAGGGAAATTTTTTGAAAACTGTTTAGAAAACCCTCAACAAATACAGGGTAAATGCTATCTTTTGTTTGAATTCAATATTTGGAGAGGTCTTGAGATTATGAATCCTTAGAGGTAAAACATGTGGGGTAATGTTGGTTTATTAGGGAATTTAGTTGTTTATAAATAGATAGGCTATGTCGAAGATCATTGAGGTCAATCTTTCAATTAAACCCCAATGATTTCACCCATTGGCTCTTTCGATCATCTAACAACTGTGGAGCTTATATAACCATCCTAAACCTCAACCAAGCATCCCTATTTCTAGGATTATGCTCTTGACATGATTTATACTCCCTAAACACTTATTTTTAAGATTGTAAAGGGTAGTAAACCGTAGGCTTAGTTGTTCACCATTTCTTTATCCCCCAATAACCATCTTTCAAGGATGTTATGGCTTAACTAATATTCACTAAAATCTCTCTTTCAAGGGTGACAAAAGGGTTTCTAGAGCTTGGAGCTTTCACTCATCAAACTCATATGGAGATTTGGAGTTTTCACCCATCAAATTCTAACACATAAGCTCAAGCAATGGTGAAATCCATACTCAAAACCTAAAATCCATGCAAATAAAACAATACCCACACACAATCACACTCTAGCTCAACATAATCCCGAGACAAAATTATTTAGCTACTCATGAAGAAAGTAAAGATAAATATACCATGTGGTCATTAAAAGCATTTATTCTTTACAAAGCAACTAAGAAATTTGAGTCTTTAAAGTTAATTAAAAATTGCCCAAATTAGGGTTTCAATCTTATAATTCAAAACTATCTTATGAAGTAAGCAATACCTAAAGAAGAAAGGTTTTTTCTATATATGATTTGGGATTCATCCATGATATTTTACAAGTCTTCCCTTGGGCCTGTTCCCACATCTCCATGATTACGTGTGTTTGTCTATAACCACAGCTACACGATTGTAGGTATGTTCTGTAACCATACTTTGCAGACCACCTGGACTGACTGCAACCACAGCTTGTCGACTGCGAGCATGGTGACTGAGGCTGACTACTTCAGGTTTCCAACTATACTCCTTTTGCTTCCATTTGCTTTTTCTTAGCTTCATTCCAAATATGTTCACCTTCTCCACTTTATATCTACAAAATTTGGGTGTTAGTGCACTAAAGTCCATATAATACCTCATTTTCTAATACAAAACATGGTAGTATGCATGCATGATTAGTGAGAATAAGTGGTTGGATTACCACTTATCAGTGAAACCCTATTTTCTTGAAAGCCCAAACCATCCTTGAAATAGGGGTTTGGGTGAACTTTAGCATCCTTAATCATCCTTGAAAGAGGGATATGGAAATCAAGGCAATAGTTCATAATTATTAGGTTTAGTTTACTCATTTTCACTATCTTTGAAATAAAGGTTATTTTGTAGTTGACTTTCAATTGGGTATCATCCTAGAAATAAGGATGACCAAATTGAGGTAGTAGGTTAATATGATTGTCACACTTGTTAGGTACCTAAAAGGGCCAACAAGTGAAATATTTGAGGTTTGATTGTGAAATTAGCCTCAAGGTCCTAGAACTTGCCTACCACATTAGTATCTTACTAGCCTGTTCATTAAATCTCACACACCTACACTTAAGTTGTCCTTAGATAGGCATAATCCTAAGGTTTTTCAAATATCTAAGTTAAACTAAAATTTATTGCTTAATTTTTGGAATTAAGTTACTAGTGACATACATCGTCCCTTAACTGAAAACCTCCCCTCTATTTTTAACTATGTCTTTTTCTTTATAAACTCTTCATGTATTTTCTTAAGTAATAATTACATACCTATAAGATTAGAACTCTATATTTCACTCCTTGTGGATTCAACCTCAACGTGAGTTAGGTTATTAACAATGACTATCCTCTGCCACGTTAAATGGTATGGGTAAATATTATAAAAATAGCGCACTTATTAAGGAGTGAAATTTAGTACTCTTGTTCGGTGTTGGTTCTTACTTAGGGTATACCCATAGTGGTGTGCATTTATTTTGGTTGTTGATTTTGTTTCTTATAGGTGAACTACGTAGTATGCATGAAACTAAGAGTGACAATGTTAGTCAAGTCGGGTCTTTTGATATCCCTTTTGATGATAAATGGCAACTCAATGATGTTGGTCATTCAAGTTAAATTCGAATCCCACTTAATCAAGGGAATGGTGTATTTCATGTCACAAACATCATGTTGCTGAAACATCTTGAGTTTTGACCCTCATAAAATTTCTTGGAAATTCATTCTTCGAATGCAATACGACTCACGGGTATGACCCGTATGCTAGGGAATGAATGGTATGGTCCTGTCATATGCTGACCAGTATTAGTTGGTGGGGAGGTTTTATCACAAGAATGGTCATGACTTAGGGGTATAAGTCATAAGGTTTTGTAAGAGTTGTATCGGTGACTGGTATGTTGCCCAGTATTTGATCCTCCTGGAAATTCATTTTGCTAGGAATACGAATCATGGGTACAGATCGTATGCTGAGGTTATGAATTGGTTGTATGAGTCATATACTGTACAAAGTCTAATCCAAAGGTTAAGGCCTGGGAATGACTAGTGGAAAACAATCATAAGGAAGGGTATGACTTATAAGAGGATCATTCGTATCTCTGTGATGAGTTTTTAAGGATCTTAAATGGGGGTATTCTTGGTATTTCCGTACTTACCCTAATTATGAACCATGACTTCAATACACTTAGGAGGTTATTTAACCTATTATTCTATCCATTAACACTTAGAAACTATTCCAAAATATCTTATAATTCTCTCAAGAGCTTTTGGGGCAAGGAAGCTAGGGTTTCATCTTGTGGATATCTTTGGGGCTTTCCTTGGTGATTTCTTTTGATCAATTTTTTGGTTTAAGTCATGATTCACTTCCCTCATTGTAATTTCAACTAAAGGAATGGCTTATATGATTGATTTCATGGTTTTACTATTTCATGATTAATGTTTTTCAACTATTATTGGGGGATTTGATATTGAATACTTGGTTATGGTTTTGATTATGCTTTTATAAGACTTAACGGTGGTTTAGGATAATTGGATTGCATGGTAATGGTTTAATGTTCTTTGGAATTGGTTATGGTTATATTATGACCCCAAGCTGTTTGATGAAATACTTATAAAGATATATCCACTGAATTGACTCCTTTTCATGGAACTCTTGTATATTTTAAAATCAGTAAAGGATTTATACATGGTTTAAATAGTTTGAAAAAGGATAAATAGTTATGCTTGTGGATAACATGAAAGTCTCCCAAGTGGATTTAATATGGTATATAGAAAGGGCACCTAAGGTCCCCTTAACATAAATGGTTAGGCTATGGATATTACATACAAGTAATGGGATGCTATGACAATACCTCCAATACTGTCCTTGGTTAATAAATTGTTTGGACATAGTTTAATTGGACATTAATGGTAGGAATTATAGCCAGGCCATGGAAGGAGGCGGTCCTAGGGAACCAAAATTCAAAACTCATATTTTTCGATATAAAAGGTCCTTGATAACCACGTGCGAGTGTCACATTTTATATTGGAGGGATGTAGTAGTCATCCATTAGGATATTGCTCGATTGTGATGCTACACAAACTGAGACCCTTTCAGCAGTGGGAGTTGAACCTATATCGCCCGTTAATGGTTAGGATGGTAAAGCTACACAACCCAGGTAATGGTTTTAAATTCATACTAAACCTGGTTCCTTTTCCCAACACTTATATATGTATGGTTGTTCCATTATGTATGGTTTTACTTTATTTTATAACCGGTATTACTTTATCCTTATCTTGAGATTCTTGCTAATACTTATTCGCTAACCCTATATACTGGCTGTTACATACCCATGCTATATAGGAACTAGTTATTCTACTCCTCTTATTTAGCATGCCAATTTGGTATTACCATTTGGACTGAAGTGGTGAGCTTCTATCCTTTTGGAAGGTATCATTCAGGTTATGGATTCTCTTTAGACACTTTTCTTTTATTTTAGATATTTGTTTTGGCCATGGTTGGGGGCATGTCCCAACCAAATTTGTTTACTCTTTTGCATAGAGACTTTATGGTACTTCTAGTGGTTGGTATGAGTAGGATCGATATTGGTGTCATCCTTGGCATTAAAATAAGTCGGTGGGCTAACACCATTAGATGATATTACTGGTTGTTCCATCCTATTATATTTTAGAATTGATTTTCATATTATGTTTTGGTATTTTCTTTGGTTTATTGTCTATGGTCTGGTTTGGTATGGTTTGGTGGTTGGTGAAGTACGTTTGTACTCAGTTGGGTCAGTCATGATTGTGACCTCATCCCATAGTCTTAATAAGTACAATAACTCTATCTTGTTATATGTTTAAAATTCAGCCTATCTAAGGCTTGATAGAGGTGGTTGGTTTGGGAAATAGGGGTGGATCCCTAGTCCTGGTTGGACTTGGGATGCCTATTATGACAAGGCCTGGGGTCAGGTTATGTTAAGTTGGTATCAAATCCTTAGATTTATGATCAACTGGGAAGTCCACAAAGTTGTGTCAAATTAAGTCTGTTTTAGAGGTGTGAAGAGCGGCCCACTTATAAGAGGAAGGCTGCAGGACATTTAGGTATGTTTGACATTCTTGGTATTCTATCATTAAGGTTGAGTTATTAATCTTGAAATCAACTTTAATCTTTATTTATTTGTCTTTCAAATCATGCCTCCTAGATCTGGAAAATAAGGAAATTCTTCGACCCCATTTGAGGATAATGTTGAAGAGGTATGTCCTATGTCTGGAGTACATCTTTGATATCATGTCCCTATTCTTGAAGGTGCTCGAGTTCCTCCTATTCTGTCTAGTTCTCCTTATGTCCCTCAAGGCAACATGACAAATGAAGAATTTTATCAGTCTATTCATGTCATTGAAAAATTAGTTGCTGCTCAGGCCAAATAAGGTGTGACTATTACTTTGTCTGCTAACGCTACATGGGTTGGTCATTTTTATAAAGATGGGTCCTCCAACTTTTACTGGGGTAAAGGTGGAGGAGGATCCACAGGGCTTCTTAGATGAAATAAAAAAAATCTTTCGAGTGATGCAGGCTACTAATATAGAGGGGATTAACTTTAAAGCTTATCAACTCAAGCATGTTGCTTTTTAGTGTTATGAGGAGTGGTATAGGGATAAAGCTGATATGGAAGAGGATGGATTATGGAAGGATTTTTCTAATACCTTAATAGATTGATTCTTTCCTAAAGAGTTGAGGGAAGCTAAGATGGAGGAGTTTGTGAATCTCAGGCTTGGGAGGATCTCTATAAAGGAATATGCTTTGAAGTTCCATCAGTTATGAAGGTATGCTTTGATTTGTTGGCTGATATGAGGTCGAGATTGAGGAAGTTCTCTTCTGGATTGAATAGTGGTTTGATTCTGGGGAAAAAGACTACCTTGCTGATTAAAGATATGGATATCTCAAGATTGACTATTCATATGCAGCATGTTGAGGATGAGAAAAGGAAATAGGAAGAGTTTGGGGATAGGCAGGAAAAGTGGAGTAGGTTTTCTAATCAGGGAGGTTCCCAGCCTTAAGGTGGTAGAGATGGTGGCAAGTGGTAGAAAAAAAGTGGGGTAGTTGGGCTCTTTTTCTGCCAGTGCTCCTTACCCACAATAGTTAGGAGATAGGAGTCATCAAGGTGGTTACAATTCTTAGGCAAAGGTTGCCTAATCTCAAGCAAACGGAGGTCCGTTAGTTTCTTCATTTCCTTCTTGTTGATTCAGTATTCGTCTTCATCGGGGCTATTGTTTGGAAGAAAGGGATAAGTGCTTTAATTATGGACAGGTAGGACATTGGCTAAGGGATTTTCTAATCAATAAGGTTGCTACAGGGGAGAATAAGTTTCCTGTGACTTCATCTTCTGCTCCTGGACCTGGTGCTGTGGCAACTGCTTCTGTTACCGATCCTTGTTCTAGTGTTTGTCAGAACAAGTTGTATGATTTTCCATCCCGATGAGAATTCAAGCCATCACCTGATGTCGTTACTGGTATGTTACAACTTTTATCTTATGACGTATATTGTTTGCTTGATCTAGGGTCCACTCTTTCTTATGCAACTCAATATATGACTGTATTTTTTTTTTTGATTTGGAAATTACTTTGGATTATTTTTTCTATTTCTACCCTAGTAGGTGACTCGATTATTGGAAGAGAGTCTATAGGGGTGTGTGGCATATTTTAGTAGCAAACAGACCTTGGAGGATCTATTTGAGTTGGATATGTTAGATTTTGATAAAATAGTAGGTACGGATTGGTTGCATTCTTGTTATACGTTTGTGGTTTGTTGGTCTCGTAGGGTCAACTTTAAGTTCCCTAGTGAATCGGTTATAGAGTGGGAAGGTAGTTCCTTAGCTCCTAGGGGAGGCTTATTTCTTATTATTCAGATAAGAGATTAATCTCTAAGGGTTGTCTTTATCACTTGGTCTGGGTTAAAGATTCAAACTCGAAAGGTCCTTCTTTATCTTCAGTCCCTGTGGTTAATGAGTTTCCAGAAGTCTTTTCGAATGATCTTCCTGGTGTTCCTCCATATATGGAAATAGAGTTTGGTATTGATTTGATTCTGCAACTCATCCAATTTCTATTCCTCAGTATGGAATAACTCCGACTGAATTGAGGGAACTCAAGGAGAAACTTAAGGTACTTCTGGATAAGGTATTTATTAATCCTAGTGTTTCTTCGTGGGTTACGCCAGTTTTGTTTGTGCGCAAGAAGGATGGTTCCCTTTGGATGTGCATTGATTACAGGTAGTTGAACAAGGTAATGGTCAAGAATAAGTATTCTCTAATATAGATCTTCGGTCTGGGTACCATCAACTTAGGATTAGGGATGTGGATATCCCTAAGATGGATTTTCGTACTCGTAACGGGCATGTTGAATTCTTGGTGATGTCATTTGGGTTGACTAATGCTCCAGCAGTATTATGGACTTGATGAATAGAGTGTTCAAGAAGTATTTGGATATCTTCAATATTGTGTTTAAAGATAAAATTCTAGTTTATTCGGAGAGTGAGATAGATCATGTTAATAATCTCTATGTGGTGTTGCAGACCCTAAAGGAACAGTAGTTGTATGCTAAGTTCTCTAAGTGTGAGTTATGGTTGAACGTTGTGACTTTCTTAGGTCATGTTATTTCGATTGAAGGGATCATGGTAGATCGACAGAAGGTTCCGGTAGTGAAAAGGTGGCCTAGGCTCACGACTCCATCCGATATCTGGAGCTTCTTGGATTCGGTCGGTTATTATAGGCGGTTTTGGGAATGCTTTTCTTCGATAGCTACTCCTTTGACTAAGTTGACTTAGAAGAAGATTAAGTTTTCTTGGTGGATGCTTGTAAGGGGATTTTTGAGAATTTGAACGATAAGTTGACTTCAGCTCAAATCCTGACCTTGTCGGAAGACAATGATGTGTTTGTGGTTTATTGTAATGCATCTTGGGTAGGTCTTGGATATGTGTTAATGTAGCATGGGAAGGTAACTGCCTATGCTTCCAGGCAGTTAAAGGTGCGTGAGTGGAATTATCCTATTCATGATTTGGAGTTGTTGGTGGTTGTGTTTGCTTTAAAAATATGGTGGCATTATTTGTATGGTGTTCACATAGATATCTTTTCTGATCACAAGAGTCTTCAGTACGTGTTCACTCAGAAAGAGCTTACTCCCAGGAAAAAGAGGTGGCTTGAGCTTCTCAAGGATTATTATATGAGTCTTCAATACCTCCTAGGTAAGGCTAATATGGTTGTTGATGCTCTTAGTAAGTTAGTGACAACGCCCAAGCGCACACGCAAGTGTATGTGGTCTACCAAGTAGTAAAGTGGTTTTAAGAATGCCCAAGTATCGATATCTTAGGGACTTGCATTCGCCGACTATCAAATTCTAGTTTAACAATTGAGATCAAGTAGCCAAAATGAGTGTTGAATAATATAAGATAAAAATAAAATAAATAGTGCATAAAAATAAAACTCTTGGGACAATCAATAGATTAAAGCCCGGGGTTAAAGAAGTTAAAACAATCGTACGAAGTTATTGAATTTCCTTCGTTAACTTGCTTGTCTTAGTTGTTGATTCGTAGGGTTAATCACATGATCATAGTTTTCCAACTTCTAATCTTTTACCATATAAGGATATTTCATCTACATCGTTGACCGGGGATATAATAATCCAATTAAGTGAATTAAATCTATCATCCTACGTTTGAATCAAGTAAGCATCTAAGTACATCTCTATCCTAGATGCTAAGTTTAATTTTTTATTTTATAAAAGAATAAAAAGCCAAACTTTGATTATTCGCATGTTCTATCACCCTATTGCCTCTGCCAAGATCACAAGGTCGATAATATGTGTATTATACGGGTGATCAATCCATAAAATAATTAAAACAAGATTAAACAAACAACCAAATATGATAAGCAAATTTAATGAAATTAATCCAAAACAGTAGTAATTATGTTCTTGGATTCAATCCCAGAAGGAGGGGGTTTAGCAGATAATATTCATAATCACGATTCAAAAATTTGAATTCATGATATAAAAAATTTAAGTCTATATAAAAGTTAAAAACCTCAAAAAAAAACCATGTAGCAGCCACCAATATTAGTTTCCACTTCTAGAGCACTGTTCCAGGTGTCCAATGTTGTTCCAAGCGATCTAGGGGTTTAAAGATGTTCAAAACAAGTTTTAACACATTATGTTTATAGTACACAAGTAATAAATCGAAAGGAATTGGGTTTCCATGTTATACTTGTTCAGAAAGGAACTTTTTATTTCCATTTTGATGGTCATCGCTAAGCGGTATACTGCAAAATGCCATGGCTGGGCACTTTTTTCCCCATTTTGATTCTCACCACTGAGCGGTCTAATCGTGTTAAGCTTCTGTTTTTTGACAATTGCAAATTTACCTATAACATATGAGTGGTAGGTTTCCCTTTTGGGCCCCTTATGAATCCAATGGTAGGTCACACTTTCCCAGGTGATGCTCCACGCGCCCTCATTCGCCGAATATATTTCAGGTGTCCAAATTTGCATCAAGTTGTGTTTTGTGCTTCTGTGATACATTCCAAACCTTTTTGAGTTTTTCCACTTGATTTGAATATTTTATATCCTTCATATATCATCATAATCCATTTAAAAATAATCCTATAACATTAAACACAACAATTTAGAGCTCAAAACAACACAACATCCTCAAAGATGAACTAGAAACACGAGCTAAGCATAGGCTAAATTCACATTGAGCTTTAACTTGTTGTTTTGACTCTTTTCTTGATCCAATTGACCCTTTAACATTAAAACCAAGTTGTTTCACATATAAATACATAATAACAACCTTAATAACTCATTAAAACACATTAGAACCCAACACAAGAGACTAGAAGAACACCTAACTCAAGCTAGTTACACTAGTTTTTTCGGTTGAACTTTAAATTCTCAAATTGACTCAAAACTCATGTGAAACACCATTAAACATTATTAACACATACTTAGACACATCAATGATCATTTATATCATTATCACCTATAGTATAAGAATAATCCTTAAAACAAGGCTAAAAAGGTTAGAATAGTATGCTAGAATGCATAAATACATCCAACATCACAACCCACACTTAAAGCCTTGATCGTCCTCGAACAAATCTTAACTATAAAAACCATGAGCTGAAAAAAATACACACTTCTACTACAAGAAAGATATTCAAGCTAGTACTATAATGATTACATGAAATGCAAGTTTCTACACTAAGCATGTTATGTACACAATTGATAGCTCAAGAATTCTTCTTCAAAACATCCTAGCCTCAAGAATGGACTCCATAAGTGGAAAAATCATGAATATTTCTCAATTAAAGATATCACAATAATTACCCATATTCATCAAACATGTGTCCTCACATCAAGAGAGTTACCCATAATCACTCACAATAATGAAAATTATCACAATGAGTATAAGAATGAAATTACGCTCACTCTCACAAGGAATTCACAAGTTGCACACAATAAACCATAAGATTTCCCTTAGAGTTATTCTCCATTAATATCAGAATGATGAACTTAGGATCAATTTGGACTTTTCCAGTTTTAATGTAGGCTCAGGGATGGGTAGGAACTATTTGGGTATTGTTATTAACCTCTCTAAGCGCTTTAATTCACTACATTATACATTTAGAACCAATATCCAACAACCAAATTATACTTTTTTATCTGCCTATATCTTGTGTTTCTTCCCTATCTCTTTTAAGCATTTTCACAAACACTTGATGGATGCATAATTTACTACCACATGAATCAAATTTTTTCCTTTTTGTTTTTCAATCATGGAAGTATTCTTAGCATAAATTATATCACATCCATCCATCGAACATCAACTATCAACACCAATAACAATTACCTTGGGGCATCAATTTCACCTTTTTTCCTCTTATTTCTCAACTCTTTGCTAAATTAATTTTTTTATTAAAGCACTTAGGAGATTTTTGGATCAATTTATGGTCTATCAAATGGATTAGACTACTTATGAGGTTGCCAAAGAAAAAGTTAAAGGCTCAGTAGGGTTTAACTAGGATAATGCACAAGGGTAGGACAAATAGAAGATGCAAAACAAGGCTATCAAAGAAATGCCTATATTATCTCCTAAGCTCTCATTCTTTATTTTGCTTCACATACACACCGGGAAAGTTCTAGACATCACATTCAACAAAGAATATACAAAAATCTCACATCTCACATGGCACTTGATTAAATCAGATAGGATCATTGTAGACTCCCAACCAAATAATAGCATAAATTCAAAATTAATCCAACAAGTACAAAAGTCATAAACGTAAGCCTAGGAGTCTAAAATATAGTAATTCACACAATCAACATACTTTTACAAACAAACTCACTTGCATAATGTAATAAAAAATAGTAGCAACAAGAATATCTTACACCAACTTTTTTTAAATTGAGCCAAAATTTAGGAATTTCACCACCCGACACTTAAAAATCTACTTTATCCCTAAAGTGAATTTAAAAGAACGATATATAAATACTCCCTGAGGCCTCTAGGCCTAGCTAGTAGCATCTTTTACATTAATGGGATCTGTAGGACCCCATACTCAATCTTCTATATGCTTCAAGTTCAGGTTTTCGGTACTAAGACTTCCCATTAAAATGTGACACAACCAAAAACAAAAACTACGTGAAATAAAAACTAAAATCTAAAAAGAAAACATACTTAATTTCCTTGGGTTGCCTCCCAATTAGTTCCTGATTTAGTGTTGCATCAAGACCCAACTCAACTCAACCATATTCCTTCACCCTTTTACACACTTTTGGCATCCATTTTTCATTTTTTTTGACCTCTTGAAGTTGCACTCTCAAGTTCAATATTTTTCTTAGCTTCAACCTTCATCATGTTGGGAAACGGTGGATTTAACTTAGTTTGCTCAATCAGGTAATTCGAAGAGGTCTTTGATTCATTAATTACCCCACACTTGTCCCTTTCAATAACATTAATTATACACAAATCTTTAATTTGGGACTTTACATTGGGTGCTTTGTAGACCTCAAATACCACCTCTTCAACATCTACCCTTATCTTGAGTGTGCCTTCTCTAACATCAATCAAGGCCCCTCCAGTTGCTAAGAATAGATGCCCATGGATTATTGGTACCTGTTCGTCTGCCATAAAATGAAAAACAAAAAAATTAGCAGGAATAAAAAATTTACCAACCTTTAAGAGGACACCCTCAATAATTTCTTTTGGATATGTTATGTATCCGTCAGCAAGCTGCATAACCACGGGTGTCGATCTAGTCTCTCCCAAGCCCAATGTTCTATACAATGATAGGGTCATCAAATTTATGCTTTCCCTTAAGTCACTAGTGCATGGACTGCTCTATTCCCAATTTGAATAGGGATAGAAAACTTCCCCAGATCATTTAATTTGTTTGGGATTTTCTATGTCATCACAGTACTACACTCTTGAGTGATTGTAATTGCTCCTACATCCTACAATTTCACATTCTTTGCCACCACATCCCTAAAGTACTTTGCATACTTAGTCATACTCTACAAAATATCTAGAAAGGTAAGTTGATATAAAACTTAATGGATCAATGAACTTTTTGAACAGGGCATCCTCATTTACTTTTATTTTTCTTTGAAGAAAGGGCAATGGTAGTTTCTTCTTTATTTCTGGTTCTGCAACTTTTGGTATCAAGTACTTAGACTTCCTTGAATTTTTAGCAACTTCTTTGGTCACAACCTTAGCATCTACCTCCTTTGTTACCTTTGGAGGTCCTCCTTGAAGCTTCTTACCTCTCCCCATGATGATTGCCATAACCTATTTTGGAGTTTCTGTGTCAGCTAGCAAACCACTTTATGATCTCATAGTTATTTCTTATGATAATTGTCCCACATGCAACTCTAAAATTCTTGTGGCCACTTGCTGATTTTGTAATTCTACCTTTTGACTTTTTATATCTGCAAACAATTGCGCTTGACCAGCTAGGAGTTGTTTCAACATCTCTTCTATGTTGCTCGTTGACTTATTTGATTGGGGCTAGGGCTGTGGGGCATTCCATGACTGATTTGGTGTCTAGGATTTCCATTTGATGGTGTAGGTATTACTATAATTCGGCCTTTGAACATTACCTACACACATCACAGGTTCTGGATTTGAAGCACACATGGCCGCTGCATGACTACTATTTTTGTATACCTCATACGAACCTGTAGCTTGTTAGACAACATTGACTGTGGCTGTAGGTTGTGCTGCTCCTAACTTTATGATGTTGAATGATATATTGATCAAATTTTGTATGGTAGAAACCTATGGTGATAAGGCGGTAAAATGGTCCACCTCTAGTACGCCCATAATTCTTTTCTTGGCACTTCTAGAATCTTAATGCCACTCTGGATTTCCTTATGCTACGTGTTTCAGTAATGGGTATAGCTCATTATAAGTCAGCTCCAACGTTTGACCACTTGCGGATGAATATAGAAAAATCTTCGTATTATGATCAATAGCTTCTACAAAAGTATGAGAAAGTACCTCATTGGACTATTTGTGGTGTGGAAATGCTCAAAAAATAGCCTTGAAACATTCCCAATCATGATAGAGGTTTTCATCAGGCTTCTGCTTGAGGCTCACTATCTTACTGTGAAGTATCGTAGTCATGCCTGATGGAAAAAATCTAATAAGGAAATTTACGGCTAAGATATCCCACGATGTATTGAATTGGCTATCTCCACATTCAACCACCTTTTAGCTTCCCCCAAAAGTTAATGGGGAAACAGTGTTAGCCTCACATAATCTGGATTCACCCAGTGGTAATGAATGTGTAAGTAAGCTCAATGAAGGTCTGCAAGTGGACTTGTGGATCCTTGTGTGAAAGCCCTACAAACTGTCCACTCCTAATAAGAAGCCATACCATATTGTGTTTCAACTCAAAATTTCCCCAGCTGCCGGTCTTTGAATTGAGGAAGTCAAGTTTGTCGGAATTGGGACTGCCACTTCCTTAACTGTCCTTCGGGATTGTTTTTCTTCAGCCATTAGAGAAGTATTCTCTTGGTCTTCTTTGATTTGAGAAATTCTAAGGAGAAGGCTTATTTCTCTCCTGAATTGGTGAAAGTGTTGCTTAGGTTAGGAGCTTGGTTCTACCAACTCATGTTCCCTTGCCAGCATATCAACCTAAGAACCTATTTCCTGCAATAACAAAACAAAGACCAAGCATAAAAACAATAAACAAACCTAAAAGTAAAACTAAAATAAATAATTACCAAATAACAAGTCTTCGACAAAGGCTCCAAAAACTTGGTGTACGTGGTCTACCAAGTAGTAAAGTGACTTCAACAAAGCTCAAGTATCGATCTCTTTGGGACTTGCGTTCGCTGACTATCCAATTTAAGTTTAACATTTGAGTTCAACTAACAAAAAAGAGTGTTGAATAAATGTAAACTAAAAATAAATTAATAGTTCATAAAAATAAAAGTCTTGGGACAATCAATGTATTAAAGCCTAGGGTTATAGCACTTCGAACAATTATACTATGTTATTTAATTTCCTTCGATAACTTGCTTGTCTTGGTTGTTGATTCGTAGGTTTAATTACATGATCATGGTTTTCCAACCTCTAATCTTTTACCGTATAAGGATATTACATCTAAATCATTGAGCGGGGATGTAATAATCCAATTAAGTGAATTAAATCTATCATCCTACATTTGAATCAAGTAAGGCATCTAAGTAAATCCCTGTCCTAGATGCTAAGTTTAATTTTTTATTTTATAAAAGAATAAAAACCAAAACTTTGGTTATTTCCATGTTCTATCTCCCTATTCCCTCTCCCAAGATCACAAGGTCTACAATATGTGTATTATACGGGTAATCAATCCATAAAATAATTAAAACAAAAATAAACAAACAACCAAATATGATAAGAAAATGCAACAAAACTAATCCAAAACAATAGTAATTATGTTCTTGGCTTTAACCCTGAAAAGATGGGGTTTAACCGATAATATTCATAATCACGATCCAAAATTTTTAATACATGATATGAAAAATTGAAAGCTATATAAAAATTAAAAACCTAAAAAAAAACATATAGCAGCTACTAATATTAGTTTCCACTTCTTGAGCATTGTTCCAGGTGTATAATGTTTTCCCAAGCAATCTAGGGGTTTCAAGATGTTCAAAACAAGTTTTAAGACATTATATTTATAGTACACAAGTAATAAATCAAAACGAATTAGGTTTCCACATTATTCTTGTTCAGCAAGGCACTTTTTATTTCCATTTTGATGGTCATCGCTTAGCGGTGTATTCCAAAATGCCATGACCAGGCACTTTTTTCCCCATTTTGATTCTCACTGCTTAGAGGTCTAATCTCTTTAAGATTCTATTTTTGGATAATTTCAATTTTACCTATAACTTATGAGCGGTAGGTTTCAGGTGTCCAATACATTTCAAGTGTCCAAATTTGTGTCAAACTGTGTTTTGAGCTTTAACTTATTGTTTTGACTCTTTTCTTCATCCAATTGACCTTTGAACATTAAAACTATGTTTTTTCACATATAAATACATAATAAAACCTTAATAACTCATTAAAACATATTATAACCCAACACAAGAGAATAGAAAAACACCTAGCTTACGCTATTTGCACTTGTTTCATTGGTTGAACTCTAAATGCTCAAATTGACTCAAAACTCATGTGAAACACCATTAAAAATTTTGAACACATAATTGGACACATCAATGCTCATTTATATCATTATCAGCACACATATCATAAGAATCATCTTTAAAACATGGTTAAAAGGTTAGAATTGTATGCTAGAATGCATAAATACACCCAACATTAGTTGTCTATGGGGATTTTGGCTCACGTGGAGAAAGTTAATAGGTAATTGGTAAAGCATATTCCCCGCTTGGCTAATATTGTAGTTTTTCTCTTGGACTATAAGGATTGTGGTAGATGGTGGAAGAAGTGGTTCGATTATCTCTTGGTGTGGATATTAAAGAGAAACAAGATCTAGATCACGTCTTGATGAAAATTAAGAGTGATGTTTGTGAGAAAAAGGTAGTGGTGCTTAAGATCAATGGTTATGGTACTTTATGGTACCAAGGAAGGTTGTGTATTCCCTATGTCGATGGGTTGTATCAAAGGGGTTTTGCTGAGGTGCATGAGTTTCCATATGTTGTTCATACCAGTTCAACTAAGATTTATCATGATCTCAAGAAGATCTATTGGTGGAATATCCTAAAGAAGGATATGGCTGATTTTGTGACCAAGTGCATGGTATGTCAACAGTTTAAGATTGAGCATATGAGGCCAAGAGGTTTTTATCAAGAAATTAATTTTCCTAAATAGAAGTGGAAAGTGATCAATCTGGACTTCATTACTGGTCTTCCTCGATCTCGGAATTAGTACAATTTTATTTGGGTCATCATGGATAGGATTACAAAGTCTACAAATTTTTTATCAGTGTGAACTACCTTTTCGATAGGAAATTATGCGTGGTTTTATCTTCAAGAGATTATGAAGCTACATGGGGTAACTATTTTGATTATCATTGATCATGGTACACAATTTAAGTCTTATTTCTCGCGGTATTTCCAGAAAAGGTTAGGGACTAAGGTTAGTCCGAGTAGTACTTTTCATTCACAGTCGGATGGGCAAGTGGAGAGAACTATTTAGACTTTAGAAGATATGCTTCGTCCTTTGTGATTGACTATGGGGGCATTTGGGTTGAGAATCTACCTTTGGTGGGGTTTGCATACAATAATAGCTATCATTCCAATATTGGTATGGCTCTTTTTAAGGTGTTGTATGGTAGAAGGTGTAGATTTCCTATTGGGTGTTTTGATCTTGGAGAAGGGGATATGTTTTCTCTTGATTAGTTTTATAAGGCAATGGAGAACGTGAAGATGATTTGAGATAGTCTTAAAGCTACCAAAAGTCTCCAAAAGTCCTAGATGAATGTTAGGTGCAGAGACTTAGAGTTTGTGGTCAGGGATAGGGTGTTCCCTAAGGTGTCTCCAAAGAAGGGAGTAGTGCAGTTTTGCAAAAAATAGAAACTCAATACTCAGTTTATTGGTCCTTATATGATTTTACAGAGAGTTGGCAATATTACGTATGAGTTGGAGTTGCCATCTAGCTTAAGTTTGGTTCATTTGGTATTTCATGTTTCTATGTTGAGGAAGTGTCTTCGTGATCCTTCTTCAGTTGTTCCATTGGAAGTATAGGGTATTTTGGATTCTTTGTCTTATGAAGAAGTCCTAGTTGAGATATTAGATAGACCAGTTTGTCAGTTACGGCCCAAGGATGTGGCTTCGGTTAATTTTCTATGGCAAAACCATAAGGTGGAAGAAGCTACTTGAGAATAGAAAGAGGACATGAAGTCCAAATATCCACATTTGTTTTATACTCTTGGGATTCGTGTGGAAGTTATGTATTCTTGAACACAACTTTATTTTCTGAGTTTGTTAAAGAAAAGAATAACATCTTTGCCTTTTTTTTTCAAACTTTTTTAAAGGGATGTTTGATAATGCAAATGACTCTGCGTGTGGTTACCCCTACCTTGTCCATCATTCATGGACGAATGTTCCTAGTGGGGAGATTGAAATATCCTGGGTTTTGGCCCTTAAAAAGTTTCCTGAAAATCCGCTCTCCAAACCCAATATGACTCATGGGTATGAGCCGTATGCTGGGTACGAGTGGTATGGTCCTGTTGTATACTGAGTAGTGTTAGTTAGTGGGATTCTTTTGATCACGGGAATGGTCACAACTTAGGGGTACAAGTCGTAATCTTTGGTATGAATCATATCATTAACTTGTATGGTGGCCAGTGTTTTATCCTCCTGGAAATTCATTCTGCTAAGGGTACAGATCATGAGTACGGATCGTCTACTTAGGTTACTACTTATTATATGAGTCGTATACTGGACTGTGTCTAATCTAATGATTAAGGCCTGGGTACGACTAGTGGAAACCAATTGTAACAAAAGGGTATGACTCATAAGAGGGTCACTTATATCCTTGTGATAGGTTTTAGAAGAACTTAAGTGGGGGTATTCTGGACATTTTCCTACTTACCGTAATTATAAACAATGACTTCTAATACACTTAGGAGGTTATTTACCCTATTATTCTATTCATTAACACGTAGAAACTATTTCAAAATATCACATAATTCTTTCAGGATCTTTTGGGACAACAAAGCTAGGGTTTCATCTTATGGATTGCTTTAGGGCTTGCTTTGGTGATTTCTTTCCATCAATTATTCAGTTTAAGGCATGATTCTCTTCTCTTCCCCTATTGTAATTTAAACTAAAGGCATGCTTGATATGATTGATATCATTGTTTTATTATTTCATAATTATGGGTTTTCAACTATTATTGAGGGTTTTGATATTGAATGCTTGGTTATGGTTTTCAATGGTTTTAATAATGCTTTTATATGCCTTAATGTTGGTTATGGAAAATTTAATTTTACGATAATGGTTTAATGGTCTTTGGAATTGGTTTTGGTTTTATTATGCCCCAAGGTGTTTGATGAAATGTTTATAATGATATGTTCATTGCATTGACTTCTTATAATGGAACTCTTGCATGTTTTAAACTCGGTAAAGAATTTATGCATGGTTTAAATGGTTTAATAAGGCTAAATGGTTATGCTTATGGAGAACATAAAAGTCTCCTAAGTGGATTTAATATGGAATATGGAAAGGGCACCTACGGTCCCTTAACTTAAATGGTTTGGTTATATATATTACTCGTAAGTAATGAGATGGTATAATGATGCATACGATATTGTCCTTGGTTAATCATTGGTAAATAGATTGTTTGGACATGGTTTTATTCGAAATTAATGCCTAGAAGTGTAGCAAAGCAATGGAAGGTGGCGATCCCAGGGGACCAAATCCTGAAACTCATATATGCCGATATGAGGGGTCATTGATGACGACGCGCGAGTGTCATATTTTATATAAGAGAGATGTACTAGTCATCCCATGGGATATTTCCTGGTCGTACGGCTACACTCACTGACACTCTTTCAGCAGGGGGAGATGAACCCATATCGACTGTGGGTTGTTAGGACTGTAAAGCTACACAATTCAGTTAATGGTTTTAAGTGCGTGCTAAACCCGCTCACTTATATATGTATGGTTGTATGCATTATGGATGGTTTTACTTGGTTTTAAGACAGGAATTACTTTATTCTTAACTTGAGATTCATGCTAGCGGTCATTCTCTAACCCCATCTACTGGCGGCTGTATACCCATGTTATACAGGAATCAACCATTCTACTCCTCCTATTTAGCATACGGATTCAACATCAGCATTTGGACTAAAGTGGTGAGCTTTCATCATTTCAAAAAGTATCATTTCATATTGTGGATTCTCTTTAGACACTTTTCCTTTATTTTATATATTAGTTTAGGCCATGGTTGGGGGCAATCCTAACCAGTTTTGTTTACTCTTTTGGATAGAGGCTTTGTGGTACTTCTGGGGGTTGGTATGGGCAGGATCAGTATTGGTGTCGTACTTGGTATTGGAATAAGCTGGTAGGTTGACACCATTGGATGATATTGTTGGTTGTTCCATCCTATTACATGTTAGGATTGTTTTTCATACTATGTTTTAGTATTCCTTTTGGTTTATAGCCTATGGTTTGGTTTGGTATGTTTGGGCAGTTGGTTAAGTACAGTTGGACTCAGTTAGGTTGGTCACTACTTTGATCCCATCCCATAGTCTTAATGAGAACAATAATGCAATTTGTTATATGTTTAAAATTTAGCCCTTCTAAGGCTGGATATTGGCGGTTGGATTAGGTAATAGGGGGCAGTTGCTGGTCCTTCTTCGAATTGGGATGCCCATTACAATAAGGCTTGGGGTTGTGTCGTGTCAGTAGCACATGTTGAAAACGAAGGGACTTTTGGAGAGAAAGATTATGAGGACCCCAGCCTTCATTTGATGAATTTTGTAGAGGTATGTGCACCCTTTAATGTCACACACATAACCCAAGAGTCCATCCGGCTTTGTCTCTTCCCAGTTTCTCTAATGGGTGAGGTGGTATTAGGGCTTTGATCTCTTTCGATCGGGTCTATCACTTCATGAGATGGACTCACCTTGACCTTCCTTGACCAGTATTTCCCATCGTTCAAAATGCTCCAATTAAGGGATAAGATCATAACCTTTAGGCAATTGAATGGATATCATTTGTATGAACTATTGGAAATATTTACCAAAAAACTAACGCTATGTCCAAACCAAGAGGTCCTGGAGAATATGATTCTCCAAATCTTCTACCGTGCTCTTGATCCACTTAGTAAAACCATAGCGGACAATGTGGTGGGGGGCTCTCTGGTGAAGTTGCATTATCATGCGGCAATAAATTTTTTGAGGAGGCTACCAAGAAAAATTAGGGATGGCATACCGTAATACCCCGAGAAATTTTTCGTTGAAATTTTGTGCATAAACGTGTTGGGTTCTATCTTCTAGAATGAATTATAAATTTTCCATGTAGAATGTCTTAGATTATGACCCACCATTGCGTAGAGTATTGAATAATATTTCCAACGATATGTGGATCATCCAAAACGGACAACCGAACGACGAGTTATGAACATTTCTATCGAACCATGAATAGTAGTGAATAGTAAAACATGCAGGAAAAAGTACTGAGGCCTGGCGTATTTTTGGTCCAACATTAAATGATCATAACTCCTTGCACATAATGATCTGGGTGAGCTACTATATATCAACGGAAAGCTCTGCGAGTCTTCTTTTCAATGAAATTGGTTTCATCTAATAAGTCTATTGAAGTAAAAAGTTATGGTCGATCTACTTCAGCCTACCAAAAGCAAATTTTTGGGTTAACTTCAAACGATCATAACTCCCCGTACACAATGATCTGGGTGAGATACTACATATTAATGGAAATATATGAGAGTCCTATTTCTAATGAAATTGGTTTCATCCAATTTGTATATCAGAGTAAAACGTTATGGTTGATCTACTTCAGACTATCAAACCAGTCCACCAAAGGACAGATTAGATAATTATTTGATTTTTAGGGGTGTTTTGGTCATTCCCCCTCACCCAAAATCCATCCAAACCCTATATTAAAGCCTATTAGAAGAATGATATGTTATATTTCATCAAATTCCTCAAAAATAAAATCCTAATCTCCTACATCCAAATTCAAGAACCTCCAAAGTTCACCATTAATTCTGTAAATTTATTCAAGATTCCAAGTTCCTAGTTCAAGAACCTCCAAAGTTCACCATTAATTCTGCAAATTTATTCAAGATTTCAAGTTCCTAGTTCAAGAACTCCAAGAACCATCATTCAAAGGCACGATTAACATCTCAAAAACGAGTATCGATCTAAATTTCATCATTCAAGGTATGTGGGGTTTTTCAACAAGAACTCTCTTTTGTTCTTGTGCCCAAAAGTAATTTTCTTTACAAAGGCATGGTTTTTATTTGATTTTTACAAATTTGAAGCATGAACCCATATCTTATGATGATTATTATGAAATCTTGATGTTTATGATTTTGAAAGATAAATTTACATGTATAGAGATATTAAGTCTGAATCTTGAATGATATTTATCATGATTTTGATATTTGGGTCTTGAATTCCCATTGAAAATTATGGTTTTTTTTTTGAGAAAGTGTGTGTTATAAGCACGTTGATGTTGAATATTTGAGATATTTTGAATGATTTGACCTTTTGGTCTTAATGAAGTTGTTTTGAACTCGAGTATGAAAGAAATCCACAACGTGGTTGATTTTCATAGATGGGAAGCATGATGGATCCCGATGTATATTTGTATATTACTAAAATTGTTTAATTGTGGATTGTCTTTGAAATGATCTGAGCTAAGTCCGGGAGAAATTTTTAGCACCGAGTGGGACGTATAAAGCGACCTTACTTCCCTAGAACTACGCACCCCCATAGGAGTGAGCCTGAGGCTGATTTATATAGTGATCACTAGTTTGTGTGGATTTGATATTGATAGTGCTACTCCAATGTCAAGGATAGGACGGCTCTCCCCAACGTCAATTGTATGTTGGACTCCATGTAGCTCACATGGTTTATGTTGGTTATAGGATCTCCCATGTCTTTCCTTGTGTCTATGGTGAATGGTGAAGTGATTTGAAATAAGAATTGTGAAAGTTATTCTTTTAAAAGATTTAAATGATATTTACATTATGAGAATTGATATTCTTGATGAATTGAAAGTGATTGACAAATTATATGATGACTCATATATGTTATTGTACTTATTTCATCCTCTCATGGTTATGATGATTGTCTTCAGGTTATGTGAGTCTTTCATTCATATTGCATATTTCTTATAAATATTTATGATGATGATGATTATACAATTGCATACACCCCCATATTCTCGGTTTCTTTCCATGGTATTGACCCATATCTTTGGATGTGGGCAGCATTTTCTTAGAATGTAGATTTAGGTGCTCAGTTCCAGGTTCGACAGTGATTCTACGAACACACTGTTCTACATCCTCTGTCGTGGTGAGTCCTTATGTCCCGAGGATGTGATGTCTAATTTTGGTTTCACAGAATTGTTTACATTTGATAACTAAGTATAAGTCAGTTGGGGCATGTCTCAATGGCTCGCTGGTTTTATTGATTTTCTTAGAGGCTTGTCAGACTAGTATAGATGTTGGGAGTTGACTAATAAGTCGTATTTTGTTATCTTTCTGAAATTCTTTTATTCTTGGATGATGATTACTCTGTTGATAGTTAAGATTTATTTATGGAAACCCCATTGATTTGTGTTGAACTGAATGAAAATGGCTCAAAGGGTTAGCTTGGGGCTACTAGTAGCCTCAAGCACCGTGTGACGCTCTGGGACCCATTTTCTGAGGTGTTACAAACTTGGTATCAGAGCCTAAGGTTTTAAGGTGTCCTAGGGAGTCTGACAAGCCGTGTTAAGTAGAGTCTTGATCATCAGTGTGTAGCGCACCACATCTATGAGCAAGAGGCTACAAGACGTTTTGGTAAAAAGTGTGCTTCTATCTTTCAGAAGTCTATCGTGCTTAAAGTATCTGTCTCTGCTATTGATTCATGCTCTCCTCTTTCAGAAATATGTTTCCACGTCGAGCGATAAGAAATAATGATGGTCAACAACCTCAACTCGCTGACCCATTGAATGAAAATGTGTCTTATGCTGAATTTCAGGCAGCCTTTCAGGCACTGGCCCATGCTGTTACTGGAAATGTTCAGTCCAACCTAGCTCTACAGTTGCAGAGAAGTGATTCAGCTGCTGCCAGGATCCATGACTTCAGGTGGATAAATCCGCCGAAATTCTATAGGTCCAAGTCTGATGAGGATCCACGGTTGTTTTTAGAGGAGGTGTGGAAGATTACTCAGGTGATGCATGTATCTAAGGAACATAGTGTGGAGTTGGCTGCATATAGGTTGAAAGACCTTGCTTATGACTGGGTTGTTGATTGGAGGAAAGGTAGAGGTGAGGGAGCTGTCCCTACAACTTGGCAAGAGTTCTAGGATGCATTCCTGGATAAGGTTTTTCCTTTAGAGATGAGAGAGGCGACGGTGGAAGAGTTTATAAACTTGCGATAGGACTCTATGACTGTTAGGGAGTACTTTCTAAATTTCAATCAGTTGGCCAAGTATGCTCCTGACTTAGTGGCTGATAATCAGGCTAGTATGAGTAAGTTTGTGACTGGAGTGTCTAGTTATGTGGTTAAGGAGTGTAGGTCTGCTATGCTGAATAGTGAGATGAATATTTCTAGGCTGATGACTCATGCCCAACAGATTGAGGCAGACAAAATTAAGGAAAGAGATAGAATGAGAGGGAATAAGAGAGCTAGGTCCGAGCAGCACGAATAGGGTCAGACTAGATCGCAGGGAGAGAGTCACCCTCAGTATCAGGATCGTTCATCTATGCCAGCACCGTTATCTACTAGTGCTCCCATGCCTAGAGGTAGGCAGGAGCAAGGTAATAGGTCATATGCATCTAGGTCCCAGTACAGTGCTAGCAGTAAGCCAAATCGTCCCCTGTGTCCTAAGTGTGGTAGGGCTCATTCGGGTGAGTGTTGGGGTAAGAAGAGGGGTTGTTTCCAGTGTGGTGACATGGGTCGCAGAGTTAGAGATTGTCCATAAGATGGATAAGGGCGTCGTGACTATCGCCCTCAGACCCAGACTCAGACTGTTAGTGCTCCAGTTCCAGCGACTCGCTCAGCCCCAGCTCAGGGCACCTCTTCTAGCAATGCTGGCAAGCGGCGCCAGAATAGATTCTATGCTTTATCATCCCACCAAGAATAGAAAGACTCTCCCGATGTTGTTATTGGTATGCTTTGTATATTTCAGTTTGATTTTTATTCTTTGTTGGATCCTGGATCCAGTTTCTCATATCTTACACCTTTAATTGCTGTAAATTTTGAAATAAGTCCTGAGATTATTCCTAATCCTATCCTAGTTTCTACCCTAGTGGGTGATTCGATTATTGCCCAGAAAGTGTATAAAAGTATCCTATTACCATTCTTCATAGAGTCTTGTTGGCTGATCTAATTAAGTTAGGCATGGTAGATTTTGATGTAATTCTGGGTATGGACTAGTTGTATTCTTCTTAAGCCTCTATTGGTTGTCGGACCTGAGTGGTCAAGTTTTAGTTTCCGAGTGCATCCGTGTTGGAGTGGTCGGGGAATTCTGTGTCACCCAAGAGTCATTTTATCTCTTACCTCAAAGCTAGAAAGCTTATTTCCAAGGGGTATATTTACCATTTGGTTAGAGTCAAAGACACTAAGTCTGAGACTCCAACTCTCCAGTCTGTTAAAGTCATAAATGAGTTTTATAATGTCTTTTTGGATGATCTCCCAGGGATACCTCCTGATAGAGAGATAGATTTCAGGATTGATCTTGTTCCTGATACTCAGCCCATTTCTATTTCTCCTTATCGTATGGCTCTTGCAGAACTTACGGAGTTGAAAGAGCAACTTAAAGATCTACTAGATAAGGGTTTCATAAGGCCTAGTGTTTCTCCTGGGGTGCTCTTGTGTTGTTTATGAGAAAGAAAGATGGCTCTTTGCGTATATGCATTGATTACCGCCAACTAAATAAAGTCACCATAAAAAATAAGTACACCCTTTCGACAAAAGATGATTTTTTTGACCAATTGCAAGGTGCAAGTTATTTCTCAAAGATAGACCTTTGTTCTGGCTATCATCAACTCAAAGTTAGGAAGCGTGACATCCCGAAAACTGTATTCCAAACTCGTTATAGCCATTTTGAGTTTCTTGTGATGTCTTTCGGGTTAACTAATGCCCCAGCAGCTTTCATTGACCTCACGAATCGAGTGTTCAGACCATATCTTTATATGTTTATCATAGTGTTGATCGATGATATACTGGTGTACTCCCATAGTGAGGATGAACATTCTGATCATCTCCGAACTATCTTGCAAACCCTTAGAGATCACAAGTTGTTTGCCAAGTTCAGTAAGTGTGAGTTTTCACTAAGGTCAATTGCTTTTCTTGGTCATATCATTTCTTTCGAGGGTATTAGAGTTGATCCCCAAAAGACCAAAGCTGTTAGAAATTAGCCTAGACCTATTTCTCTGATTGATATCCAAAGTTTCTTGGGTTTAGCTGGCTATTACTACCGTTTTGTTGAGGGTTTCTCCTCTATACCATCTCCTATGACTCGATTGACCCAAAAGAAAGTGAAGTTCTTGTGCTCTGAATCTTATGAGAAGAGTTTTCAGGAGTTGAAGACTCGACTCACTTCAGCCCCTATTTTGACTTTGTCTGATGGTGTTGATAGTTTGGTGGTGTATTGTGATGCTTCGAGAGTTGGGTTGGGTTGCGTATTGTAAGGTGATAGCTTATGCTTCTAGACATTTGAAACCCCATGAGAAAAATTACCCCACCCATGACCTAGAGTTGGCTACTGTTGTGTTTGCTTTGAAAATCTGGAGACACTATTTGTATGGTGTCTATGTTGATGTTTTATCTGATCATAAGAGTCTTCAGTATGTGTTTACCCAGAGAGAATTGAATCTTAGACAGAGACGATGGTTAGAATTATTAAAGGACTATGATATGAGTGTGCTGTACCATCTGGGCAAGGCCAATATTATGGCGGATGCCCTAAGTAGAGTGTCCATGGGTAGTGTTTCGCATGTGGTAGAAGGTAAGAAAGAGTTGGCTCATGATGTACATCATTTGGATAGATTAGGGGTTAGGTTGTTTGACTCTGCTGAAGGTAGTATAGGGGCTCAGAGTAGTTCTGAATCCTCCTTGGTTTTGGAAGTGAAGGAAAAGCAATACTTAGATGCTAGTTTGGTCAGACTGAAGGAGTCAGTCAAGGACCAAAAAGTAGAGGTTTTCTCCCAAGGAGGAGATGGTGTGTTGAGATTGCAGGGTAGATTGTGTGTCCCGAATGTTGATGATCTGAGACAAAGGATTATGGCTGAAGCGCACGGGGCGAGATATTCTATTCATCCTGGTGCCACCAAGATGTACTGAGACTTTCAGGAAATCTATTGGTGGAGTGGCATGAAGAAAGATGTAGCAGTGTTTGTAGCTTAGTGTGCAACATGCCAATAGGTTAAGGTTGAACGCCAAAGACTTGGTGGTATGATTCAAGAGTTTAGTATTCCCACCTGGAAGTGAGAAGAGATAAATATGGACTTCGTGATTGGTTTACCTCCTTCCCGACGCCATCATTATTCCATTTGGGTTGTGGTTGATAGGTTGACTAAGTCTGCTTATTTCTTTCCTGTTCGTACTTCATATACTGCTAAGGATTATGCTAGATTGTATATCTGAGAGCTAGTCAGACTGCATAGAGTTCCCTTGTCTATCATTTCGGATAGGGGTACTTAGTTCACTTAGCAATTTTGGAAAGCTATTCAGAAAGGTCTTGGTACCCAAGTGCTTTTGAGTTTTGCTTTTCATCCAAAGACCGATGGTCAGGCTGAATGGACCATCCAGACCTTTGAGGATATGTTGAGAGCTTGTACACTTTACTTTGAGGGAAGTTGGGATGATCACTTACCATTGATAGAGTTTTCTTATAATAACAGTTTCCACTCTAGTATTGGCATGGTTCCATTTGAAGCCTTATATGGGAGGAAGTGTAGATCACCCATAGGTTGGTTCGCGGTGGGTGAAGTGGCTGTGAGTAGTCCTGATTCGGTATTTAAGGCTATGGAAAAAGTTAAGTTGATTAGGGAAAGGTTGAAAACTGCGCAGAGTCGTCAGAAGTCATATGCATATGTTAGAAGGAGAGACCTTAAGTTTGAAGTTGGTGACCTAGTGTATCTGAAAATTTCACCCATGAGGGGGGTGAAGAGATTCAGAAAGAAGGGGAAGCTTAGTCCCCGTTATGTTGGTCCTTACAAAATTCTTAACCGTGTTGGTAAGGTAGCTTATGCGGTCGAGTTTCCTTCCGAGTTGTCCTCTGTTCATCCAATATTCTATGTCTCCATGCTTTGAAAGCATATTAGCGATGTTGTGGTAGTGGATTCCTCTGTGAGTGCTGACATTCAAGAAAATCTTTCTTTTGGTGAGATTCCTGTTGAGATTCTTGATTTCAGTGTCCGAAGACTAAGGAACAAAGAAGTTCCCTTGGTCAAGGTGTTGTGGTAAAACCAATCTATTGAGGGTGCAACTTGGAAAGATGAGGCGGATATGCGATCCAAGTAC